>NC_077227.1:308342765-308642765 GCF_027887165.1 Monodelphis domestica
GCCCACAGGGCCGAGTGACCACTGGTCCGTGGGCCGCCTACATGCAGGATCATGACTACAACTGCCAGTGGTCACCTCCACCTGTTGCATTGCCACTCCCCCATCGCTGCAGGTCTTGAAGAGGGTAGACGGGGTTAGGATAGATGAGTGTGCACAATGATACTTGTGCGTGAAAGAGATTTAAGTGGAAAAGTCGATGCACAGAGACAGTCCCACTCTCTCGGCGTTGGAAGCCTGGGTCCAGTGGTACGAAAAGTCGTTACACCTGGAGACTTCCTCAGCTGCATTGGATGGCCGTGTTGTCTTTTGTGCTCCAACACGCCCTAAGCACTCCACAATGCTTTTCTGTGTCACCATCTCAGCCGTTGAAACTTCTTATTGGTTTCTTCCGTCTGTTCCGCCAAAGCAGTCTTCACATTCTGGGTGAGCAAAGCCCTGGTTCACCAGGGGTCGACGACCCGATGGCTACCCTCACAAGGTTTAGCCGGCCTGTCGAAGCCGTTGCCCAGGGTAGGGTCGCTGCCACGTGCTAGCAGCTACTAGGAGCTACAAGTGAGAGCTGGGTGTCAGGTGAGGGTCAGAGGCTGGAGAGCTGCCCTAGGAGGGCATGACAAGCCCTCCATATGGCAGCAATCTCTAAAACAGGGATTATTAACTTGAAGTTCATGGACCAATGGACAGATTTCAGGGGATTTGTGAGCTTTGATGAGAAAAAAAAATTATATCTTTGTTTTCACTAACATAAGTGAAATTTAACATTTCTTTCCACTGTGACTGTAAGTAACAAATCAAAGTAATACTGGCAATACTTGTAACTTTGACACCAATAGAAAGGATAGATTTTTCATATTGTAATTATAATTATTGCAGATATCTCATAATATTTGTGCTCACCCCTATTTCAAAATTACTCTAGTAGGAGGCAACAAGGTGGCTCAGTAGACTGATAGCCAGGATTTGAGATGGGAGCTCCTAGGTTCAAATTTGGCCTCAGATACTTCCTGGTTGTGTGACCTTGGGAAATGTAAGAATTAAATAATATTTCTACCCAGATATATATTTTATAAAGTTTATTGGAAAGGGTAGACAACTATTCCTCTAAGTAACCTGATCACATGGTACTTAGCCTGTATGTCTCTTCTCTCCTTCTCCTCCTCACCTGCCTGTTCTGTTCTCTTCTCAGATCTCCCAATTCTCTCTCTATTCTCCCTTGATTCTCCCCAAATCTTGACTTTTATTGATGTACAGAATGTTGACCAACGCAACTGTGGTATGTCAGGAATGTTTGATAGACAGGTAAAGCTCCTCAGGAGGGGGAGGGGATAAACTTCCTTGACACAATCTCCCCTGTTATCCTTTGGGAGACACATCTCCCCAATAGATTGTTTATATATAACTATATTATAACTCTAAATACCTTCTAGCTAAAAGTACATACAATATTGCAGATTTCTAAAGAGGGAGTTACAATAGTAAGAGATGGGAGTAAAATACAAAAACTGATTGATAGACGCATTGACAAAATGCAAACTAGGGGGCAGTCCCCTTTGGCATAAGAGTTTACATTCAGAATAAGTATGTTCAACCCCCTTCAATTCAGTTCTTTATATCCCAAAGTTCATTCTGGATCTTTTGATGCAGTGCATGGCTTCTTCAGGCATCTTTACAGCACCTTCTCCAAAAGGATTCAGTTTCTTGATTTTGGGGTTTTGGCAAGTTTCTTTTCCTGAAATTTCTCCAAAAATTTTTAAATCTTGGATTTTAGGATAATTACACAATCCCCCTTGAGAAGGGTGTTGACCAACACCAGAATCACACTGGAAGGATCTATGAAAATGAACACTATCCACATTCAGTGGAAAAACTGTGGGAGTAAAAACACCGAAGAAAAACAACTACTTGATTACATGGGTCGAGGGGGATATGATTGGGGATATAGACCTTAAATCAAAATCCTAGTGCAAACATCAATAGCATGGAAATAGGTTCTGATCAAGGACCATGTAATACCCAGTGGAATTGAATGTCGGCTATGAGAAGGGAGGGAGGGGAGGGAGGAATTGAATATGATTTTTGTAACCAAGGAATAATGTTTGAAATTGACCAAATTTTTAAAAAATAAATAAAATAAATAAAAAACAGTAGTACAACAGCAAATACAGATTCTAAAAAATACCCAAATCCCCCAAATTATAAGAGCTCATTTAATGATAACTGCAAACAAACCCACTATCATTAGGATTTACATGACTTGCTGTGTGACATGTAAAAAACCTTTGAGATCATTTTTGATATGTGACAAATATAAGAATATTTGTCACAAGTTCTGCAGATGTAGCCAATCTTTCAATGTCGGCAAAGATATTTTTTTAACAAAGTCTATTATTACTATCATTCCAAAATTTGGTGGGAGAGAAAACCCAGAAAAACCTTTGTACAGTTGATGAAGAATTACAAAATATAATAAATGCATTTTGAAGCTACTAGGTTTCACAGGAAAATCTTTCCCACCTACTGGATGAGATTATTGGGCACCTCCTTCCCTCTTGGTATGAAACTGTAACAGTGTAACAGAACTGTCTCTAATATGTCCCACCCATTTTCACATGGAGCCAAGGACTAAAAGGCAAAAATCACTTCAGATATATCATCCATTACATTTACAATAACTGCAGAGATAGGGAAATATAACAAAGTCAATGCACTCTACTTAAACTACAACTAGACCCTTACCTCTTATTGCAAGCAACTAAGAGACAGGCAAGTAAATGATTAGTCAGAGGTAGGGATGCTCCCAGATATCTAAAAATCACTTCTGAAGACTCATTAAAATCAATTTAAATTATTAAACAAGTAAATTCCCCAAACTTGTATACAGGTTGAAACCAATGTGATGGAAGTCATCCATCATCTTTGTGACAATTAACAAAGGCAAAAAAAAAAAGAACAAAATGCTATTTATGTACTTTTACAATGATATTCCTCTATAGTACAATCATTGTCATAGGGGAGGTACAAATAAAGACAATTTAACAGAATATTTAAATTTTGATAGCTTATAAATCGGTTAACATTAAATTAAATCTTGTATTTAGAATTGAGTTACAGAGATTTCTTCATTCTGGGAAGGGGAACAAACTGCAACACTTAACATCAATAAGGCAATGAGGTCTGAAAAGGCTTAAAAATTCACTTCCAGACTCTTTGAGGTTCTTTCCCCTCCCAAGTACCATTATTCATCACAATTTCTTTGTCCACACCTCTGGGATCCCCCATCTTGAAGGGAGTTCCCACACTGAGTACAGGTGTTCTGGTATGAGTTTTGATTTGTCTCATTTGAATAACTATTCCTACTACCAATATTACTATTCCTGAAGTTTCTATTCCTATTTTCCTGATTTCTCTTCTTACAATTCATGATTATAAGACCAACCTTTCCACAAAAGTAACATGTTAGTGCTTGTTTTTTTACCTTTCCAACTGATTCAGTTCATTCTTTTTTTCCTTCTTCAATGTCTCTACTAAAGTAGAATTCTCCTTATCCTTATCACCCTGTTTAGAAATCAATTCCTTTATTTCTTTCCTTAATGCTTCCACTAAATCAGTGTTCTCCTTCTCCTTTTCCTTATGTCCCTCAAAAGCTTAAACTGCCACTCTTTTCAATTCTTCAAGGTCCATAGTAAGTCAATTTGGACAGCTAGTCATAAAATAATTCCTAACTACCTTAAAACGGTTTTTCACAAATTGTATTCTGATTTGTCTAAGGTCCCATTCTCTATCCAGATCAAGCTCAATATATCTTTCTCCCAGCTCAATATGTCTATCCATAAATTGGGCGGGATTCTCACTATCTTCTTGCTTAAGATTTTCAAATTTAGTCCATGTGCCAGGCCTATCAGAACAGGCTCTCATAGCTTTTATCAATGTATTTCTAGCCTGGCATAGTTGTAAGTAATCTTGCTCTGAATTTGGGTCCATTTTGGGATCTTCAGTTGGCCAGTTCCCTCTCCTTGGGCCTGATTAACAAGAGAAAGAATCTTATTCCTTTCCCTTTCTGTTAGCAAGACCTGGAGAAAATCTTCTACATAAAGCCATGTGGGATTACATGTGTGAAAAATGCTTTCAAACTTATTTATCACCACCACAGGCTCAGCTTCATATGAAGGTGTTTTTCTTTGGACCTCTCAATGTCCTGTGGAGAAATAAGTGTATGATGTTTAATGTTTACTAAGTCTCCACATCTGTTATATGTAAGGACAACTCTTAGAGGGAAAAGACCTTTATTTGAATCATCTGTGTCAAATGCTGTTTGGCCTGTGTTCTAGAGTTTAATGGAGTGGGTTGTAGTGAGGCTAGATGGGATAGGGGCTGGGGTGGCAGAACAAAAAGATCGAGAGGAATGGGGGAGGGGCTGGGGGCAGAGTGGAGAGGAAGTGGGGTGGGACCATGTATGGGGTGGAGAGGAGTAGGATGGGTGAGGTCTAAAGGGGTCACAGTAAGGTGGGTAGGAAGGAGGGTATGGAAAAGTATTAAAGTAGGAATGGTATGGGTGGGGATATGGGAGATAGGTGGGCACTGGGTAGTTAGTGTAGAAAGGTAGATTGGGGGAAAAGGGATGGGAGGAGTAGGGGATGAGTGAGATTTGACAGGGAATGGAGCTGAGGAATTCAAGCCCTAGTTTGGGTCAGTATGAGGAGAAACCTCCTCATAGGCCAGGTGGGATGATTTCACTGAAGCAGTTAAGCTAGCATGGTTTGGTTCCAAAGAAAGAAAGGTTTCCTCACTGGAGGGAATGGTCAATCTATCAACTCTCTCTCAAGATAGTTGGTTTCCTTTGTAAACCTATGTATTTTATTTGAAACATTTAAAAACATTATTCAGAGTTGTCCAAGAATTTCAGTTAACTTCCAAAGGGGTCCATGACCCCAAAAAAGAACTGTAATCTCATCACACAGTATTTTATAGTTTCATCATTTGATGGACAACTCTCTCTCCTCACAAATAATCACTTCTAGTGATGAGCCTCTCCAATTTAGCTAGTCTGATCCTTGTGTAAGTTGTGTGTACATGTGTGTGCATGTGTTTTTTCCCACATAGGTTATGCATATATAGGTGTTCAAGGAAGACCAGCACCTCTGGTGTTAGGGCTTCCCGAGCCCTTATCAGATCTGCTCATCTGCCTGGTGTACACTTGGCACCCAACTCTCAACTGTGGCTACAAGAACCCATAGCATAATCAGTAGCCATTACCCAGTAAAACACATTCAAAAGTTGGGGGGGGGGGTTTCTACCTCAAGCACATAAAGAATCCCTTGGTGGAATGGGCAGATGAGAGCAGTTTGTTCCAGTGGTCATGAGGGTGGCTGAATCAGGCATTATAGAACACATAGAGTGTGCTCAGACATTGAAGACACCAAAGCCATCACTGGTCATCCTGCCTTTTGTCTTCTCACTAGACTTTGATGACTCTGGAAGAAAGAGTGAGACTAAAGACTTTGTGCAACTATGCCTCACTTAAATTCAATTCTTGCACAAGTCAGAACATCACCTTGTGATCATGGGTTCTTTTTAAAAATGAAGGAAAAACAATAACATCTAGATGTGGCTCACAAGGAGGTATAAGGAGATATCACCTTTGCGTTTAAAGTAAACTCCCCCCAGCCCCACCATGTCACTCATGTGACATCACTTGGAGACCAAATACCAGCAAGTAAATTGAGATAGATGGGCAAATGGAAAAAAAGGGAAGATAAGAACCAAGGAAACAGAAAGTAATGACAGTCAAAAAATATCTCAAGACATAATGCTTGGAAATGATCAAATAAAATATTAAAAAAAAATATCTCAAGACAGCCGAGTGATTCCACAGGCAGTGCCCCTCCCTGGGCAGCTCAGGCAAATTAAGAAACTATGGTTGGTTCCTGAGATAGGACATATGAGAGTTAGTGGGTAGAGAAAAAGGTTTATAAATCAAGGCAAGTAGGAAGTGAGGGTCTTGGGCTTGAGTATGGAGGAGCAGACTGGATGCCATGGAAGAGAGTGCCATAATGGCAGCCATCAATTAGAAAAGCTAAGTACCTCTCTACCTCTCTCCTACTTTTCTCTCTCCTCCCTACTACTTTTTATTTAATGAAGTTATTAAGCTACAACCAGTCTCATAATTTTTAATTTGTCTGCTTTTCCTCAGAGGTGCTGGTCTTCCTTGAACATCTATCTGTAGAAAACACACACCCTCCCCTCCCCCCCATATGTCCAGTTACCTATTGCCCAATGGCTCTGAAGATGGCTGAAGCAGGCACTGTGGAGCACTCAGAGCTTGGTGAGACATCGAAGAAAACAAGGTCATCCACTGCATCCTGGGTCACAACCACTTGTCTTTTGTCCTATTACTGGTTTTGGATGACTCTGGACAAAGGAGTGAGGCTGAAGACTTTGTGTAACTCTGGTCCTCACTTATACAGATTGGCATGTATATGTGCATGTGTGTATGGAAATATATACACATGGACATGTGTATGTCTAAAAAGACCCAGAGTTGGGAGAATGAGTGTTCAGTGCCAGGAAAAGCAAGTAGGCTAATTTTGCTGAATTGTAAAATAAGTGAAGAGTATTGTATCTTGTAGGAAAATACTCTGAGGTCAGATATTTATATCAAGGAGAAAGGGTGAAGAAGGGTGGATGGGCATCTCAAGATTTAGGGTACTTGAGGTTACAGAGAACCTTCTCCCCTAAAAAAACCTTCAGGGTCCCCTCACCCTTATAAAGATTATCTGACTGCATTTATTTAACTAAAGATGAATTTAATAACAAGTTCAAATTGGGAAGGTAGAGGGAATAGGGATTTGCTCTATACTTTGCCACAGATTGGGTTTGAGTCTCCCTCAGCTTTTGAACTGAGGCCAGGCCTCACAGGCTTGTGGAGAGTTTCTTTTATTCTTGTCTATGCTATATCTATGCTAGATTTCTTAAGTTCAAAATCTTAGCAGTAGACAGCAAGAGGGAAAAGAGAATCTGATCTTCAGAGCTAGTTGGGTCTGTCTCTTTGGCTAATGCCCCTAAAGACAGGCCTTACAGTTCAAGCTGATCCTCTAAAATCTTTTTGTTCAATGACATGATCCCCAGGAATCCAAATAGACGAAACAGTTGGGAAAAATCCAGGACTAGAGGTGGTTTCTATTCTGAGAGGCAGGAAGAGCTCCTTCCAGTCTGAGGTCCAGGAAAGAGTATCATTTGAGAGTAACTGTCACTCTCCAAGTCTCCCCTCTCCCCTCCAACTGCCTTTGCTGTCCATCAATCTTCACTCTATCATTCCAAAACCTTTCTGTGCAATATTTTCCCCACAATCTGTATAGGAGGCAGCTAATTTAGTTCATTGATAAGAGGGTAAAGGGTTGGGGGAGAATAATAGGTAACATCATTAGGCTTGGACATTAGAAGATAATTTTGGAAACTAAGCAAATCAGGGACTAGTGTAGGAAAAGCCTTGAAGCAGGGAAAATATGGATAAAGTGGATAAAAAATATGGATATTTCTGTCAAAATATAAATGTAACAATTTTTTAAACTGTATAATATTTTTAAAAATAATTATTTTCCATTTTTGTGTCTTCTTAATTTTAATGCCCTAATGCAGTGATGGTGAACCTATGGCAACAGGTGCCAAAGATGGTGTGCAGGGTGCTCTCTGTGGGCATGTCTGCCTTTTCCAACCCACCCAGTTCATTACTAGGAAGAAGGAGAGACTCAGGTGGAGCTGCTCCTCTCTCCCTCTCCACAGCATCTCATGGCAATTTTTCACATCACTCACCCCTCTGACCAGCAGCCCAATGGGAGTGCACAAGGGGTAAGGTGGGTGGCTTGCAGGTGGCAGAGCTAGTGGGGAGCAGAGCACTTGGACCATTCCCCTCCCCTTCTCTACACTCACTGAGGACAATCCTCATTTCACCCACCCCTCTGCCCAGCAACTGAATGGGAGCACTTCCTCCCTCCCCTGTGTGGAGTAAGGGGGTGGGTGGGCAGGAGGCACCCAGCAGTCAGGTTGGGGGGAGTGAGGGGCCCAGAGTCACACAGATGTTGTCTGAGGCAGGATTTGAACCCAGGTCCTCCTAAATCCAAATAAAATGCTTTTTGTTCCTGCTGCTTAGAAGCCCATGGCATGATGATAATATATGTATTACCCAGATCAAATTGCTCACCATATCCTAGTGGAGGGAGAGAAGGGAAGGAAAGAAATGGTTTATCTCATATAATTTTGGAAAATGTATGTTGAAAATTATTGCATGTAACTGGGAAAATAAAATATCTTTTAAAAAAGAAGCCTATGCCATATTTAAAAATAAAATTTCATTTTCATGTTGTTTATCTTGTCATTCCATTGCTGACTAGTCTCTCACTTGTGTCTTCTTAACTTTGGGAAAAAGAGGAACTGTTACCAGCTCAACACGTTGAAGCCCCAAGATTCCATCAAGAGGCTAACCCCTAAAGATATTGATAATCAACTTAAACTCATTCATCAAGGATTAACAAACTTCCACCTGGTTATTTAGAATCATTATTCTCAATACTCCATTGTCCACTCTTATATTCCCATCCTCTTCAACTTTTGCTCTTATCCTTACCCTCTGGATCCTGCTCTAAAGCTACCCACTCCTTCCGCTGTACCACCTGAATCACCTGCACTACAGTTAATAAATTAGATTTGATCTGTAATTAATATCATGCCTATATACATTTAAGGTTCACTCAATTCATATCTGGGCAGCTAGGGAACACAATGGATAGAGTGCTGAGCCTGGGAGTAAGAAAGACTCATCTTCCTTAGTTCAAATGTGTCCTCAGGAACTTCTTAGCTATGTGACCTTGGCCAAGTCACTTAACTCTGTCTGAGTTTTCTTATCTGTAAAATAAGCTGGAGAATAAATGGCAAACCATTCCAGTATTTTTGCTAAGAAAACCCCAAATAGGGTGTCTAGGAGACAGACATAACTAAACAATAATCAATATCTATCACCCAAGCAGATTTCTTGTAGCTTCGGTACATCCATCCCCAGTATACTATCTTTTTTTCCTCAATGACTTCATTGCCAAATTCAACTGTTTTTCTTCTCTTCCCTGTCTCCAGCCTTCATACAAGGAGACTTCAACATACATATTTATCCTCCCTCAAACACCCTAACCTCTCATATCCTCAGCTTACTCATTTCGTTATGTACTCATTATTTCGTATTTCTGTCCCATCTCTGCTATATACAGACGTATATACAGACGTATATACAGTCTGCTATATACAGACGTATCTTGCCATCCCTTACAAATGCACCACTTCCATATTCATGATCTCTAAAGTTCCCTTCTCTGATCAGAATCTTTGGTCCTCATACCTCTCCCTTTCCTTTGCAACCTCAAACTCTGTTCTTTTTCTTCACCATAACCTCCAATCCTTTGACTCCTTAGTTCTTTTCAGGTCATTATCCTTGCACTAGCTACACTTTCCTCCTTTTTCCATCTTGACCTTTTGGTGAATTAATTAAATTCTATACTGTTTTCTTCTTTCAACTTCCTTCCATTTGTAATATTGCCTCGCTAAGTTTCAGCCTTTGATTACTCCCATCATCTATTGCTTTTACTCCTACTCATTCTGCTAAAAAACTCAAGAAACTGTGCTGACAAGGTACACTACAAACTTATGTAATTATATAATTTAACACATAATCTCAATTGTATCCTCATTGCATCAATACAAACCTTTAATACTTTTCTAAATGACTTAGTATCTCAGTCACTCCAGGGGCTTTTCCATATCACCCCTTTCCACTCCTCCCATGGCCCTCCCTCCCTTCAACCCTCTCTCAGGGTTGGTGGCTCTTTTCCTTGCCAAATAAATTTCTCTACCAACACAAGTGATCCCCATTCAATCCTATCTTCTCCAGTTGCTTGTCCCTTCTCTCATCCTTGCTCTCATTTATTTTTAGTCTTTCCTTGTCTACTGGTTGCTTCTTTACTGCCTATAAATATGCCCAAGTTTCCACAATTCTCAAAAAACCCTGACTTGATTAATTCATCCTCATTTACTATCACCCCAAATCTGTCTTTTCTTTTGTGACTAACTTGCTTGAGAAGAATATTCACAATCGATGCCTCTATTTCCTTTCCCTCTCTTAATTTTCTACAAATTGGCTTTTGACCTAATCATTCAATTGAAACTATTCTTTTCAAAATTACCAATGTTCTTTTAATTACCAAATCTAATAGACTTTTCTCAACTTTCTTGACTTTTCCACAACCTGTGGACCACACTGCACTATAGCACCCTTGTCTCCTTGATTCTTTCCCTCTCTTGGTTTTCTTGACACTACTCTCTCCTGCTTCTCTTTTTAACTACTAGCCCACTCTTTCTTATCCCCTTTCTAGATCTTTGGCTGGGGTCATATTTGCTGAAGGTGAGGGTTCCCCAAGGCCTAGGCACTCTTTTCTCTCTATACTATTTTTTTCATGGTGATTTCATGAGGTCCCATGAATTTAATTATCATTTCTATGCTGATAATTCTGAAATCTACTTATCCAATTCTGACCTCTAGAAAAATCTCCACATTAAAAAACAGCTCAAATTGAATGTCTCAGATATCTTAAACTCAACATGTCAAAAACTGAATAATATTCTTTTCCCCAAAACCTCTTCCTCTTCCTAACTTTAGTATTGTTGTAAAGGGTACTGCCATTCTCTCAGTTACCCCAGACTCACAAACTAAGTGCTATTCTCAATTTCTCACTCTCTCACCCCTCTCTCCCCACTACCTACCCCACCATATCCAATCTGTAGTCAAGTTCTGGTGATTTTACTTTCAAAACATCTCTTGTGGGGGCAGCTGGGTAGCTCAGTGGATTAAGAGCCAGGCCTAGAGATAGGAGATCCTAGGTTCAAATCTGGCCTCAGACACTTCCCAGCTATGTGACCCTGGGCAAGTCACTTGACCCCCATTGCTTAGCCCTTACCACTCTTCTGCCTTGGAACCAATTGGTTCCAAGATGGAAAGTAAGGGTTTAAAAAAACAAAACAAAACATCTCTTGTATGTGCTCCCTTCTTTCTCTGACACTGCCAACCCCCAAGTATAAGTCATCATCTCATTCATGACTGGCCTATTGCAATAATAGCCTTGGGGTTAGCCTTCTTGCCTCAGGGCTCTCCCCATTTCTTTCCAAATGAGTCTTCCTAAAGTGCAGGTCTGATCATGCCACCCTTTATTCAACAAACTCCATTGGCTGTCACCTGCAAGATCAAATATAAAATCCCCAGTGTGACTTTTTTTCCAATTTAAACATTATTTTATTTGGTTATTTTCAAACAATATTCCTTGGAAACAATGATCCTTTTCTTATCCTCCCCCCTCCCACAACCCCTCCCCTAGCCAACGCTTGATTCTACTGGGTATCACATGTGTCCTTGCTTCAAACCCATTTCCATGTTGTTGGTATTTGTATTAGGGTGTTAATTTAGAGTCTCTCCTCATTCCTGTCCCTTCCACCCCTGTAGTCAAGCAGTTGCTTATATTCGGTGTTTTTACTCCCACCGTTTGTCCTCTGCTTGTGGATAGTGTTTTTTTTTTCTCCTGGATCCCTGCAGAATGTTCAGGGACTTTGTATTGACACTAATGTAGAAGTCCATTACGTTCTCTTGTACCACAGTGTGTCAGTCTCTGTGTACAATGTTCTCCTGGTTCTGCTCCTCTCACTCTGCTTCACTTCCTGGAGGTTGTTCCAGTCTCCATGGAATTCCTCCACTTTATTATTCCTTTTAGCACAATAGTATTCCATCACCAACAGATACCACAATTTGTTCAGCCATTCCCCAATTGAAGGGCATCCCCTCATTTTCCAATTTTTGACCAGCACAAAGAGTGCAGCTATGAATATTCTTGTACAAGTCTTTTTCCTTATTATCTCTTTGGGGTACAAACCCAGCAGTGCTATGGCTGGATCACAGGGCAGACATTCTTTTATCGCCCTTTGGGCATAGTTCCAAATTGCCCTCCAGAATGGTTGGATCAATTCACAACTCCACCAGCAATGAATTAGTGTCTCTACTTTGCCACATCCCCTCCAGCATTCATTACTTTCCTTTGCTGTCATATTAGCCAATCTGCTAGGTGTGAGGTGATACCTCAGAGTTGTTTTGATTTGCATCTCTCTGATTATAAGAGATTTAGAGCACTTTTTCATGTGCTTATTAATAGTATTGATTTCTTTGGCTGAAAACTGCCTGTTCATGTCCCTGGCCCATTTATCAATTGGAGAATGGCTTGATGTTTTTTTGTACAATTGATTTAGCTCTTTATAAATTTGAGTAATTAGACCTTTGTCAGAGGATTTTTTTATGAAAATTGTTTCCCAATTTGTTGCTTCCCTTCTCAATTTGGTTGCATTGGTTTTGTTTGTACAAAAACATTTTAATTTGATGTAATCAAAATTGTTTATTTTCCCAGTGTGACTTTTAAAGTTCTTTATAACTTGGAACCCTACTCCCTTTCCAGTCCTTGTATACCTTATTCCCCATCTGTTATGTAGTGATACTGGTCTCCTTGTTGGTTTTCACACTCAAGACCCTCTATCTCAACTTACCTTCCAAACCTAGAATTCTCTCCTTCCTTATCTCTACCTCTGGAATTCCTGAGTTTCCCTTGGATACCAGCTAAAATTCCAGCTTTCTTCTATTGATTATCACCAATTTATCAAGTGCATATCTTACATAGTTGTTTGTATTTTGTGAACTCCTGGGGAGCAGGGGTTTTTGGATTTTTTTTTTGTATTCTCAATTCTTAGTACTGTGCTTGGAAGATAGTGGCTTCTTAATAAATAATTGATAACTTACTGCTTTATTGGGATGTGTTAAAGATGAATTTTAAGGAGATATTTTCAATTCTAAACAATTAAAATTTATACCTGCCACTGGACCTGGCTCCCTCCTGATGATACAGTATCCCTAGCCTCCTTTTCCACAATTGGCTGCATACTCACTAATTCTTCCTGGCTCATTAGTTAAAGTGGGGGAGTTTGAATATTTCTTGCTCCTCATTGACACTTCCATGGTCAACCTTTATTACTATCATTTCTGTATCCTGTATTCATGTCAAAGGAAAAATATGAGATTATTAAAGATCTAAAGCAACAACTTAAAGAGGCTAATGCAACCATTAAGCAAAAGGAAATTGATGAAATTAAAAACGTAGCTACACTACAAGCTTATAGACCAAGGAGAGATATTGTGGAAAGGAAACTAGAAATAAGTTCTGAACTTCCTGCCACTGTGTTGGAACAAGCAACAGTGGGAATATCAAGAGACAAGAAATTATCAAGACTGACAGTTGGTGGGGGAAGGGGCAACTGGGAGTGGTAGTTGGGTCTTGTGACTAGCACTTCCTTCCTGCTGGGCTTTACTTCCTTCCTGGTGTTGGAGGTGGGAGAAGTGAGGAACTCATTCTGTCCAGTCTGGAGTGGAGTGCCTCTTCTTGGGTCAGCCCGAAGATTCAGGCCCAATCAGCTCTGATTATTAGAACTTTCCTTGGTTCCTTTCTGTCTAGTGCTAAGATTCTGAAGTGGACAAAACTAGTACAGAGGACAGGAGTGAGAGAAACCCTCCACCAGCCTGTGAGGCCTGACCTGAGCTCCAAGCTGGGGAAAACTCAAACCTTATTTAAGGACATCCCTTGCCCCTCTTTCCTGATACCTCTAAAATCCAAACTGGTTATTAAACTTTATCATATTTGAATTAGCAGTCAGATAAGTGGATTATCTTTTCTGGGGCATAGAGGGCACTGAACATCAGTTCAGTCATTCAACAACAAATAGTCCTTATTGGACCCCTGCTGCTTCCTCTCAGCAGGGGGCATCTCTCTCCTTGGCCTCACCAAGCAATATTCTTCTCTCCCCTCAACTCCTCCATACCCTGCTACAAACCTTCCGATATCCCCCTGTTTTCCCAATTCCCCATCTCTTCGTCAATAAATATTGCAATATACAACAATTTAGGCAGAGATACAATAATCAAAGATGTTTCCTTTTTGGAAAAATTGGATATATAGTGAGATTTTGCAACCTAAAACAAGAATTAGACTTGAAAACCAATAACAAAAGACCATGGAATAGCAACACAAGATACAACACAAAACAAAATCATTCCTAATGCTGTGATCACACATGTAAAAGTTTTTTTCATGTGCCAAATCGCCATACTATGGAAAAATACATACAACAGGGAGCAAAGCTACATTACTCACAAATTGTGTCAGGGACAAGCAAGGCCAATTATGAAGCCAGGTACAAGGGATAACATCAAAAGACAAAAAGGGAAAGAGAAATGAGGAAAATAAAGGGGGGAAAGAATGCATAGAAATAGAATTAGGAAATCCAAAAGCAAAACACAAAACTAAAGACCAGATAGAGAAAGAAATCCAATTAGATAATGATGTAACAGAAATTAGAAAGAAAATCTTTGGAATAGTGGAAAAAGATACAAAGAAAGGGGAAGAAACAGATAATGCAACAATTTCTAACACATAAACCTTAAATTTATTAGGAAACTATAAGATAGAAAGCAAAGAACACAAAGGATTAGATCCAAGCAACAATGAATTGCTACATTTCTTGGCACAAGATAAAAGTAACTTAGCAGAAAAAAAGAGTATACTTTAGAAATTGAAAGTACAGAATAAATAGTAATAACAAAAGCAAAAGCAAAACCATATGAGACACAAATATTAGAGTGTTCTAGAGATTAATTGAAACATATAGGCAAACAACAGGATGATACAATGGGGAGGATAAAGCAATATCTCAGAACATTCAAATTATCAGACCTCCTGGAGACACTGAAAAAAAGGATGATATTACGGAACATACCAATGATATAATAGCAAAGTCAACCTTAAACCCAAATGTCAAAGAATTCCAACCAATAGCAATTGCCCAGGGAAAAGTAAACCGACATTATTACACCATCCCTAAGACTCCATGCTAATGCAATTCCATTGCAAACTAATTATGGATTGCAAAATGAATGTTCAAAACAAAAAGAGAAGTCTATAACTGAAGAACAAAACTGGGATATGAGCAAAATAGAAATACAAGCACCTATGGTCGAAGTATGCCAACAAAATGAAAACACTGAGCCAAAAGTCATGATCAAAGTGGGTAATGGAATCTACCCAGCCCTTATTGATATAGGGGCATCTAAATCTATTCTAAAAACATCTCCTGAAGACAGCAAAATCACAAGTTACTTACAAATAATGGGGGCTACAAGGAAAAAACAGAGAGTACCAAAATTAAAATAAAAAATAGTAATTCTAGGACCCCCAACAACAGAACACACATTCTTGTTAATCTTGGAATGCCCAACCACCCTTCTTGGGAGAGATTTTTTTGTGTAAAATTGGGGCAACCATTCAGTGTGATAAATCAGGGAAAATCTTTCTATATCTACCCAAAGACTCTTTAAAACATTTTCCATTGCTGTTCATGGGGCAAGTGGATGATGCACAAGATCAGAATGAAGGTACAATATATTAAATACCAAATGATTTACCAGAAAAGCTTTGGGCTACACATTCTACAGATTTTTAAGTCTGAAACACCAGTAAAAGTAGAAGTTAAAGAAGGGATATCACCAAAGATACCACAATACAAATTAAGCAAGGAAGCACTAGATGAAATCAACCCAATAATACAGAGCTTTTAAGAACAGAAAATTCTAATCCCAACAATTTCAGAATACAACACACCAATTATACCCATAAAGAAAGCAAACTGTGACTCTCACGGAAGAATTCAGTGGAGACTGGTCCAAGATTTAAGAGCAGTAAATAACTTTATAAAAAGGTCCCACGAAGTCATTCCAAGCCCATCAAATCCAGATATTATACCAACATGGATCTCTGTGACGCATATTTTTAGCATCCCAGCAGCAAGGGAAAGCCAAAAAATCTTTGCTTTCACTTGGAATGGGTCTCATTTAACCTGGGGAACATTGCCCATGGGTTTCTGTGATAGCCCTAATGCATTTTGCCAAATCCTGCAACAAGATTTAAAGACTATACAATTCAAAGAAAACAAAATCATGCACAATGTGGATAACATTCTTCTTGCATCCCCATTTGCTAAAGTGTGTTTTCAAGACAGTAAAAAACTCCTCTTAGAGTTATTTAAGAAAGGTCACAAAGTTTCCAAAACAAAGCTACAATGGGTCATACCTAAAGTGAAATACCTATGATTTATCTTGGAAAAGGGGACAAGAGAAATTTACAAGAAGAGAGTAGAGGACATCCAAAAGCTTAGCGTGTCAAAGACTAAGAAACAAGAAACTAAGAGACTTTTTAGGAGTAACAGGTTTCTGTAGACAATGGATCCCAGGCCATAGCCAAATAACAAAATTTCTGACAAACTTAACCAAAAACACAGTCACAGAATATTTTGAAACTAACAAAAGAGCATCTCCAAGCCTTAGCACAGCTCAAGGAAGCAATCATAACAGCTCCAGTCTCAGGTATTCCAGACTACAACAAAGAATTCTATTTCTTGGTACTTGAAGCAAGAGACATAGCTTCTGGAGTGTTAGTCCAAACATTAGGACCCAATTTTAGGCCAGTGGCATATTACAGTACATAGCTATACATAATCAGGAAAGGAATGATTCTATGTCTTAGAACAATTGCAGCCACAGCAACCATAATTCAAAAGTCATCTGATTTGGTACTAGGATCAAAACTTAATGTCTACTCTTCACACCAACTAGAGTTCATGTTGAAGAAATGTTATTTGCAAGCATGCACAGAGCAGAGATTTTCTCAATATGAAATTGTGTTACCAAGCAAAGAAAACATCACATTAAACTGTAACCAACCATTGAATCCAGCAACCTTGATTCCAGATCTGACATTTGAAGGGGAACCCATACATAATTGCCAGGAAAAATATCATTAGTAGAAAAACCCAGAAACGATTTAAAAGACACTCCACTGGAACAATCCAACATTGAAATGTATATAGATGATTCGAGCCTGATATTTAGTGGGGAAAGGTACACCAGAGTGGCAGTAGTAACACAAACAGAGACATTATGTTATACATCCTTACCAAAGAATCTGAGCACCCAAAGGGCAGAGCTTGTCAAATTGGGAAAGATAAAAGAGTCAATATTTACACCATTTCCCAGTATGCATTCTCAGTAATTCATGTCACAGCAGAAATGTGGAAACATAGAGTATTTTTGACAATTGCAAAGAGATCGCATATGCCAAAGTCATAATGAAACTTCTTGAGGTTGTACAACTGCTCAAGCAAGTGGCAATAATCCACTGCAGATCACATACAGGTAATAAAGATCATATGTCCTTAGGAAACCATAGAACCAAATTTGGAGCTAGAGAAGGACCCCTCCATGTATTAAATTTTTCACTAGTTGAAATGGACAATCTAACTAACGCCTACCATGAATGGTAAATTCAAACAGGGATAAAGAACTTAGGAGTAAAACAAATAGGGAGCATATGGTTTTCACAGCTAGGCAAGCTTATCCTGACTAGAACCTTATTTTATCATGTGTGCAATGCAATGCATGCACAAGGACATTATAGAATCCAAGCCATGATTGATTCAGTGAGAAGATTTTGGACCGCACATGGAATATCCTCATATGCCTTAAGAGTCTGTCAAAAATGTAAAATCTATATGCAGTTCAATCAGGGAGTAAATAAAACCAAAGGGTTAGGAGGTTGTCCCTTAGTATATACTCAATTTGAATGCATACAAATAGATTTTATCAACATGCCAAGAGACACAGGGTTTAGGTATTGCCTTGTGATCATAAACAGACTGACTAAATGATCAGAAGTTTTTCCTGCCAAAAAGAACAATGCAATGTTTGTGGTCAAAATCCTATTAAAAGAAATAATACTTAGTCTTCAGACTCCTACCAAATTGGACTCAGATTGTGGGAAGCATTTTACTCAATCAATACTGAATGAAATTTATAAAAATCTAGGAATAGAAGCAACTTACCACACACCATATCATCTCCAAAGTTCAGGGTGAGTGGAGAGATTAAACCAGCAGTTGTCAACCTCTCAATTTGTAGCAATGAGAATACATAATGCATACCAGGTATTTACATTCCGAATGATAACTGTAGCAAAATTACAGTTTTGAAGTAGCCACCAAAATAATTTTTTGGTTTGGGTTCACTGCAACATGAGGAACTGTATTGCGGGGTCACGGCATTAGATAGGATGAGAACCACTGGATTAAACAAAGACATCAAAACATTAATAGGGAAATTTTGTGCAGACCATTAGCTTTGTTCCATCTTAGAACAAGACCCAGTGGAGATCTGCACATCTCTCCACTTGAAATGCTATATGGACACACAATTTGGCAGGGAAGGACTTGCAAACCAGCTTACATAGCAATGATAGAAGGAGACTGTCAGTTAACAAAATACATACAAGCTTCACAAACAAGAAGAGCAGAGTTGCATGAAATGGGCTTAATACAACAAACAACCAGGAAACAAAGTATACATTAAAAATTTCAATAGAAAATTGGTTACAGACACAAAATGGACTACACCAATAGCTATAAAAATTGCATGGAAAGACTCATAGTTCCACTGTTCCCACATAAAACCAGAAAACCCAACACCACTGTAACAGACATAGAAGAAGATAGTTAGACAAAAGATAGTGCCAAGAGATGAAAACAAAAACTGATTAAAATCAAAGAATACACCACAAATAAATAGTAGTGCCACATAATGTTCAGTACAAGAAGAAGATATCATCAATCAACTCATAAACAATAGTCAAGCATGCCACAGTGACAAGAGGAAGACAGGACAGAATACCAGATGAAAAGCATCAAGAAAAGTTGCCAGAAAGAAGAAACAAAGATTAAAATCTGAAATGGACAGCTAAGACTTTGAACTTTGTAAATTTGTACATATAAGAAGAGGACATATGGAAAACGGGACTTATATGTAAGATTAAGTGTGGCAAGAGCATAAAACAAAATTAATTTCACATATTAGGAAATAGAATGCAACACTACATAACTTGGAAGAAAGAAGGGATCCATCAGGGAACATGAGAAGTGGAAATCTGAATAAAATTGGTAAGTATATCCATTTAACACAACATGATAGAAACAACACACAAAATCATAAATTGACATATATTTAGAGATCTCGTGTAAATAAACAAATGTCTAAACTTGCATTTATGCAAAATGTAAATCTGTATATAATTGGTTCCATAAGGTCTTAGGCAAATAGAAAATTCAAAAAGATATTTCTATTGGACTAACATCAGGATTAGGGAACAATGTGTATATACTGTATATACTGTAATTAGGTTGGTAACATAGTGATAGAGTCTATAAATATGTAACAGTGTGTACATACATTGTACATAAGATTAGGGTTGTATAATTGAAATTCTGTTACCCTAAAAAACAACTACATATCCCAAGATCCCATTGACTTCCTGTCATTACGTACTTCCTGTAGAGAAAGGAGAAAGTGAGTGGGCATTGAGGCTGGCTCTGCCATCTCTTTTGACTTGCAGCCAGCCCTGATGGTGGTGAGGTGGGGATTTTGAAATGGCTAATAAGTCATGGGCACGTGGTTTTTTATTTTGTATACTCTATGTTCCTTGATTTCTAATGATCTTTAATAAACCTCCTAAAATATAGTATTTTTATTATTTGAGATTAAATTTTAAATTTTACAGTTGGCAACCAGAAGGGACAAGTAAACTCGCAATTTTTAAGATAGCCTAGATAATTTTTTTAAACCCATGTTTCTCCTGTCAAGACTTTTCACCCCACCCATCCATCCTCACAAACTACAAGGGAACTCAAATTCTCTTTGGAGCTTCTGCCTTTTTCTTTTTCTACTTTTTGCCTGGTTTCTTGCTTTCCCTGCTGGTCGAGCTATTTTTAGTTAGGGGACTCGTACTCAGGGGGAAATTTATATCCTTGAGTTCATATATTAGCAAATTAAGAAGGGCAGAGGTCAATGAATTGGGCATGCAAATTAAAAAACTAGAAAGCGAACAAATTAAAAATCCTCAGATGAAGACTAAATTAGAGATCTTAAAAATCAAAGGAGAAATTAATGAAATTGAAAGTCAAAGAACTATTGATTTAATAAATAAGATTAGAAGCTGGTACTTTGAAAAAACAAATAAAATAGACAAAGTACTGGTCAGTCTAATAAAAAAAGGAAAGAAATAAACCAAATTGACAGTATCCAAGATGAAAAGGGAGATATCACCTCAAATGAAGAGGAAATTAAGACAACCATTAAAAACTACTATGCCCAATTATATGGCAAAAAAACATGGCAATCTAGGTGATATGGATGAATACTTACAAAAATATAAATTGCCTAAATTAACAGAAAAAGAAATAGAATTCTTAAATAATCCCATATCAGAAAAAGAAATTGAACAAGACATCAAAGAACTCCCTAAGAAAAAATCCCCAGGTCCAGATGGATTCACAAATGAATTCCATCAAACATTCAAAGAACAACTAATCCCAATATTATACAAACTATTTGATAGAATAAGCAAAGAAGGAGTTCTACCAAATTCATTTTATGACACAAACATGGTACTGATCCCAAAGCCAAGCAGGACAAAAACAGAGAAAGAAAACTATAAACCAATCTCCTTAATGAATATAGATGCAAAAATCTTAAATAGGATACTAGCAAAAAGACTCCAGCAAGTCATCACAAGGGTTATTCACTATGACCAGGTAGGATTTATACCAGGAATGCAAGGATGGTTCAACATTAGGAAAACTATTCACATAATTGACCATATTAACAAGCAAACTGACAAAAATCACATGATTTTCTCAATAGATGCAGAGAAAGCCTTTGATAAAATACAACACCCATTCCTATTGAAAACACTAGAAATTATAGGCATAAAAGGGCCTTTCCTAAAAATAATAAACAGCATATATCTAAAACCATCAGCAAACATCATCTGCAATGGGGACAAACTAGAAGCCTTCCCAATAAGATCAGGAGTGAAACAAGAATGCCCATTATCTCTTCTATTGTTTAACATTGTACTAGAAACACTAGCAGTAGCAATTAGAGAAGAAAAAGAAATTGAAGGTATTAGAATTGGCAATGAGGAGACCAAGCTATCACACTTTGTGGAAGATATGATGGTTTACTTAAAGCATCCTAGAGAATCAACCAAAAAGTTACTCAAAATAATCAACAATTTTAGCAAAGTTGCAGGATACAAAATAAACCCACATAAGTCATCAGCATTTCTATATATCTCCAACCCAGTTTAGCAGCAAGAATTAGAAAGAGAAATTCCATTTAAAATCACCCTAGACAAAATAAAATACTTAGGAATCTATCTGCCAGGACAAACACAGGAACTATATGAACACAACTACAAAACACTCTCCACAGAATTAAAACTAGATCTAAACAATTGGAAAAACATTGATTGCTCATGGGGGGGGGGATGAGCTAACATAAGAAAAATGACAATCCTACCCAAATTAATCTACTTATTTAATGCCATACCCATTGAACTGCCAAAAAACTTTTTTACTGAATTAGATAAAAAATAACAAAGTTCATTTGGAAGAACAAAAGATCAAGGATATCCAGGGAAATCATGAAAAAAATGCAAAGGAAGGAGGACTTGCAGTCCCAGATCTCAAACTATACTATAAAGCAGTGGTTATCAAGAAAATTTGGTACTGCCTAAGAGACAGAAAAGAGGATCAGTGGAATAGACTTGGGGTAAATAACCTCAGCAAGACAGTCTATGATAAACCCAAAAATCCTAGTTTTAAGGACCAAAATCCACCTTTTTGATAAAAACTGCTAGGAAAATAGGAAGACAGTATGGGAGAGATTAGGTTTGGATCAACATCTCACACCCTACACCAAGATAAACTCAGAATGGGTGAATGACTTGAATATAAAGAAGGAAACTATAAGCAAATTAGGCGAACACAGAATAGTATACTTGTCAGATATTTGGGAAAGGAAAGACTTTAAAACTAAGCAAGAGCTAGAAAAAACACAAAATGTAAAATCAACAATTTTGATTACATCAAATTAAAAAGGTTTTGTACAAACAAAGTAATGCATCCAAAATTAGAAGGAAAGCAACAAATTGGGAAACAAACTTCATTACAAAAACCTCTGACAAAGGTCTAATTACTCAAATTTATAAAGAGCTAAACCAGGTGAAAAAAAATCAAGCCATTCTCCAATTGATAAATGGGCAAGGGACATGAATAGGCAGTTTTCAGTTAAAGAAAACAAAACTATTAATAAGCACATGAAAAAGTGCTCTAAATTTCTTATAATCAGAGAAATGTAAATCAAAAGAACTCTGAGGTATCACCTCACACCTAGCAGATTGTCTAACATGACAGCGAAGGAAAGTAATGAATTCTGGAGGGGATGTGGCAATGTAGGGACATTAATTCATTGCTGGTGGAGTTGTTAATTGATCCAACCATTCTGGAGGGCAATCTGGAACTATGCCCAAAAGGCCTAAAAGACTGTCTGCCCTTTGATCCAGCCATACCACTGCTGGGTTTGTACCCCAAAGAGATAATAAGGAAAAAGACCTGTACAAGAATATTCATAGCTGCACTCTTTGTGCTGGTCAAAAATTGGAAAATGAGGGGATGCCCTTCAATTGGGGAATGGCTGAACAAATTGTGGTAACTGTTGGTGATGGAATACTATTGTGCTCAAAGGAATAATAAAGTGGAGCAATTCCATGGAGACTGGAACAACCTCCAGGAATTGATGCAGAGTGAGAGGAGCAGAACCAGGAGAACATTGTACACAGAGACTTACACACTGTGGTACAATCGAATGTAATGGACTTCTCCATTAGGGGCAATGCAATGACCCTGAATAACTTGGAGGAACTTACAAGAAAAACCAATCTCCACATCCAGAGGAAACACTGCGGGAGTAAAAACATCAAAGAAAAACAACTGCTTGAAACATGGGTCGGAGGGATATGGTTGGGGATGTAGACTCTGAATGAATATCCTAGTGTAAACAACAACATGGAAATAGATTCTGATCAAGGACACAAGTAATACCTAATGAAATTGTGCATTGGCTGTGGGAAGAGTGGGTAGAGGGGAGGGAGGGAAATAATGTGATTATTGTAACCAAGGAATAATGTTCTAAATTGACTAAATAAACTTATTCAAATGGAAAAAAATAAAAAAAAAATAAAACTGTAATGCTCTGACCAGCCATTCAAAAAAAAAAAAAGAATTAATAATGGGGAAGTATTTAGTCCCCATGAGCAGAGACAATTTGTGGAAAAGACCAGACAGGATGAGAGCTTGACTAACTTGCCTAGGGCACATGAACATGAGGATTTTGATTTGGCAAGACCAGCTAATTTCACATATCTCAAAAGATACAGGGAAGATCTCCTACTAGCAATAAGATCATTTTATGATAGGCCAAGCACTTGGACCAAGTTTGATAGGATGGTCCAAGATAAAAATGAACACCCAGCTTGTTATATAAACAGGCTGACTGAAAGTGTTGAATCTATAATGGGAATTAGTCAGGACTCACAGGACTCAATTGCCCATATCCATAGGCAGTTCCTAAAGTGATGTAACCATCAGATGAGGAATTTCTTTAGAAAATTTTTCCCTAAATATGACTCCATCATGATCTCTAAACTTAGGAACACATTCCTCTATGAGATTCAAAAAGAGCAGGAAAGGGAGACAGATGAGCTAAAGCAGAAACTGCAAGAAACTAAAGACACATTGAAACAGAAATTGAAGAGGCGAAAAACTTAAATATCATCAGAACATACTCTAGACCTACTTACCAAACTCAAAGTTGTCAGAGAGAAACTAGGAAATGTTTTCTGTGCAATAAGATTGGACACATAGTTAAAGATTGTTGGACACAGTTCCAAATTGCCTGCCAGAATGGTTGGATCAATTCACAACTCCACCAGCAATGCTAGATCCCCTCCAGCATTCATTACTTTCCATTGCTGTCGTGTTAGCCAATCTAGTAGGTGGAGGTGATGCCTCAGAGTTGTTTTGATTTGCATCTCTCTGATTATAAGAGATTTCCACTGGGACTAATTGAAAGGATAAAAGACTGTTTAGGGACTACTTTTGTGGAAAAGGGGACTAGTTTGATTCCTGATGCTGAAATATTTCCTCCATTACTGTGTAACAAAGAAAGGTCAAATCTAAGTGATTGTAAACCTGGGAAAGGGGTTGACATGACCAGTCAAATTCAAAGTCATGGGATGTTAACCTTATTACCAGAATATACAACAGACATATTTGGAAACATGGATAGAATTCAGAAAATAGCAAATGCCAAGGTGGTTCAGTGTTCAAACAGCCAGCATGGTCCCAACATTCTGAGAGCAGGGGAAACTTCTGACCCACTACTTGAGAAACAGCAGGTAGCTGGCCATGGTCCTGATTCAAAACCATATACCAGAAAACAGCTTAAAAAACATAGAGTTAATGGAGAACAGTCAAGAAATGAGTTAAACCAAGAAATTTTAATTAGTCCAAACATATAGACAACAGCTTATATAGGGGCAGTGCAAATCAACAACATGATGACTGGTTCATTAAGAACTGATACACTTGAACCATAAGTATGGATTAAAATGGGAAAGAAAGAATATAAGGCTCTCACTGATATTGGTGCTTCCAAGTCTATTCTAAAGTCATTCCCAGGAGATACTACCATAGAGGGTATGGTTTCAGTGGCAGGAGCTACTGGGGAAATACAACAGGTCCCAGAGCTCAAAAGCACAATGGTTAAATTAGGTCCTCTCACCATTGATCATACACTCCTCCTAATTCCTGCATGTCCGGATAAGCTTTTTGGACACAATTTCTTAATGTAAAATCAGGGCAACTTTTCAGCGTGAACAGTCTGGGAACATATATTTACATCTACCCAAGCAATCACTCAAACATTATTCATATTTATACCTAGAGCAATTAGGGGGAAAATATGAACAACTATATGCATTAACATAAATGTATGAAATTCCTGATGAAATTCCACAAGGGGTATTTGCAAAACATCAGAATTATGTGAGTAGAATTAAATCAGCAACACCAGTAAAGATAGAAGTCAGGGATTGTGTACCTTGTAAGATACCTCAATATAACCTCAGTAAGGAAGCTATTCAAGGCATAACTCCTATTATCAACAGTTTACTGGAGCAAGGCATTTTAAGACCAACAATGTCTGAATTTAATAGTCCAATTTTAGTCATCAAGAAGAACAAACCAAATGCTGATGGTTCATTTTCCTGGAGATTTGTGGAGAATCTTATGTGTAAAGGATAATTTTAGCATTGTGACATAAACTATATTAATTATTTGGTTGCCAGGGATATCCCAATATAAAAAAATACCCAAGTCAGCTGGAAATTTATGGTGATTTAATTAATATAGTGGAAAGAAATTAAGAAGAAGGAAGAAGGAAAGGGTGTAGGATTTCTCCCACCTGGCTTATGCCAGGAGGAAGACCAGAGGCTCTAGAAGGTAAGGTTTTGGAGAGTAAAGAAGGAAGGAATTAGCCTGAACTCCAAGAGGGCTCAGCCAAGATGCTTGAACCTGAATCGGCTCAATGGCAAACTCACTGCCAAAACCCAGACAAATAGCTGCCACTACTCCAAGATGTTGGGATGCTTAGCATGCTGACAGCCAGAGACACCTCTCCAGGGAAAGAGGGCGAAGAAAGGAAGTGACATGCCCTATGTAGATGGTTTTATGTCACTTTCCTGCATCTCATCTGTACCAATGATAGCTTCAGTTCAATCAACCACACCCAAAGTTCATTCTTGATCTTCTTGATGTAGTGTAGCTTTTCTGGCATCTTTCTGCAACAGTTCATTTTCTGGATTTAGGAGTTATCAAGCTTCTTCCTTGAAAATCTTTCTCGAACAAAAAACTTTCAAAATCTTGGATTTTTATTAAAATACAATTCCCCCCTGAAGTGGGTGTTTAAAAAGATCCAGTTCAGGTCAGGCTGCACAGTTGAGTTATATGGGTGTATGAGACAATTATTAAAAGAATTGGGGGAAAAAACCAAAAAACAAAAAATATAAAGGAAAAAAATGTAAGAAATTTAAACTTTTGGGAGAAAGAAAAGAAATTCAAAATCAGAATCAAAATACCAAAATCTATGTATATAAAATGTTGAGTAAGCATGAATAAATTCATAATAGGCCCTTATATAGGTCCAATTTAAAGAAATTTCTATCCCGCAAGTCTGTAGGACAGAATGCAGTAATATTTCACTTACCCATTTGCAGCCAAGACTACAGGAAGTTGCCATACTATAAGAAGAAAAGGAACTAGAATTTTATTTTGATATGGAAGTGTCATTCCCTCGTCTGATTTTTCCTTCATTCTCAGGGATAGAGGGAGCCAGGATGATAGTCAAACTTTGGTACTTGTCTGTAAGTATTTTCACAAAGAGTGTGGATACAATGAAGGCCTACATCTTAACATGTGTCAAACATCGCAACCTCGAGTCTCACACTAGGTTCAAGTCCTTTGTATTGACTTAGAAGTGCATCAATCCTACCTGGATTGCTGTCTTTCTTTGCTTTTCTTTTCTTTTTTGACCTGTGTGCTCTTTTGGCACTATTCAGGTTAAGTCTGTGCTCCTTTTTGATCCCGTTTCCTAGAATCAGACACAAATATTAATCACAGTCCCATAACAATTATCAATAAATGGCAGGTTCCCAGAGTCTAAAGCTATTTGGGTATGTATGAAAATTATAGCAATATAGCAAGTATATATTTTTTAACTTATTGTAGAATAAAATTAATATTGATTGTATGTACCTTAAGTACAAGAAATGAGAAAAGGGGGAAAAATCAAATATTGTAATCAAAATAAAAGGAAAGCAATAATAAAAATAAGAGGGAAAAATCAGGAATTCAATGTGTTACTGAAAGCAGTATCCACTTGTCAATGGATTATTATCTCCAATGCATGTGATAGGATACAGTCAATCAGTATCCATAGAAGATGCTCTCTTTACATGTGAGCAATGAATCCAAGAGTTCTTCTCTCCAATCTTTATAGATGTTGGAGTAGTTAAAAATATTTGGAATGGCCTTTCCCAGGAAGGTTGAGTTGCTCCAGTATGCTGGAAATTCTTAATATACACCTTGTCTCCTGGGTTCAGGTAGTGAAGTGGTAAGTCTAGTGGTTTGGCTTGTACTGGAGCTCCAGATTCATGGAGTTCATGCTGTAATTCCTGTATATAGGAAGCAATAGTAGTATCTCCCCCTTATAGTGATATATATGCAGGGGAGAAAGGCTTAGCCTATATAGGTGGATGTCCAAAAAGCATCTCAAATGGTGAGATGTGTAGGTCTCCTCTAGGCCTGCTTCTAAGGTAAAATTGGGCCAGAGAGAGAATTTTGGGCCATTTTAAATGTGTCTCAGTGCATAATTTGCCAATCATAGTTTTAAGTAATTTGTTCATTCTTTCAATTTGGTCTGAGCTCTGGGGATGATATGGAACATGGAATTTGGGAGTTATCCCTAAGCAAGAATATATTTGATTTAGGAAAAATTGGTAAAATGACTTCCTCTAGCTGAATCAATACATGCTGGCAGGCCAAAGCAAGGAATAATTTCTTTTAAAAGCACCTTAGCAACAAAAGCCGCTGTGGATTGGGTCTCAGGAAATGCTTCTGGCCATCTGGTCAGTTGATATACTATAACTAGACAAAATTTATAATGTCTAACCTTTGGCATTGTTATGAAATCTATCTGTAGGTGCTCAAAAAGTGTGTAAGTCAGAGGATGCCCACCAAAGGCTTTGCCACAAAAGGCATGTTGGCTCTATACTTGGAAGATAGAGCAGGTTGTACACACTTTAGAGGCTATAGTAGTTGTACCAGGGGCTGTCCATATTCTCTTAACAGAGTACACAATGCCCTGGGTACCAAAGTGACCATTTTTATGAATAGATTGGTAAATTTGGTGATAGAAACTTCTAGGTAGCAGAGGTTTTCCTTCAGATGATACCCATACTCCATTAGTGTTTTGCTTTGAATTTTTGCTTCCATTCTTCCACTTCCTTTTCATTATAGGAAAGTGATAAATTTAAGTCATCAGTGGTTGTTAATGTTAAAATTAATTCATGCCATTCTATGGCTGCTAGATTTGCAGTGGCATCTGCTTAATCATTTCCCCTAGAGTCAAGGTCAGTGCCACCTGTATGGGCAGAGCAATGAACTACAGCTAGGGCTTCAGGCAGCTGGAGAGCAGAAAGAACTTCATTAATAATTTCTGCATTAGCTATAGATTTTCTAGCTGAAGTTAAAAAATCCTCTCTGGAGCCATAGCATCCCAACTGAGTGACAAATGCCAAAAGCATATCTAGAATCCTTATAAATTGTTGCCTGTTTATCCTTGGCAATTATACAGGCGTGTTTCAGAGCTATGAGTTCTGCCCCTTGAGCGCTAATATTAGAGGGCAGTGAAGCTGACCACTCAGTGGCAAATTCTGTGACTACAGCAGCTCCAGTGTAGTGTATGCCATCCCTCATAAAAGAGGAACTAGGGGAGTGTCCAAGAGATCATCTCGAGACTTTTCTGGCATGGACACTAGTGTTTCACAACTGTGTAATGGTTCTCCTGAAGTTGGTAAATCTGAAAGCATGGTGACAGGGTTAAGAGTTGTACTGTGTTTCAAGCTAATGTTTCCGCTGTTTAACAAGGTTATGTCATACCCTGTAATTCGCTGATCCAAGAATGGCTGTGTTCTATGCCTTAGCAACAATGCTTCTACCTCATTTGGGCACATAATTGTTCATGGGCATCCCAATACTAGATCAACAGTTTTTGTCACTAGTAAGGCTTTATCAGCTACTCCTCTAAGACATGGTGGTGCTCCTGATGCTACTGGGTCCAGTTGGGCAAAATAATAAGCAATTGGATGCTGAGAAGGCCCCAAAGTCTGAGTTAAAATACCTGAAGCTACCCCTCTTCGCTCATGTACATACAAAGTAAATGGCTTGTTGTAATTTGGGATGCCTAGAGTGGGGACAGACAGGATAGCCTGTTTTAGATCTGATAGAGCTGACAAGTGTTCTGGCTCTAATTTCAGGGGTTCAGGGACCAAATCTCTTGTTAGTGCTATAAGGGGTTTAGTAATTTCCCCATAGCAAGGAATCCATAGTCTACAAAAGCTGTTGCTCCTAAAATTGCTCTCAATTGTGTCTTAGTGGTAGGAGCGCATAAATTTTGAATATTCTATTCATTTGGGAGAAATAGAGTGGGCACCCGCAGTCAGGATGAACCCCAAATATTCTACTTTAGGGAGACACCACTGAACTTTACTCTTTGAGATCTTATGTCCTCTTTTGTGCAATTCCAAAAGAAGGTGTTTACTATCTTCCTGACATGGCTTTCGTTGAAGCCAAGAGTAGATCATTTTGTATTTGATTAATTTGCTATTTTTAAGTGTTATATTATCTGTGTCTTGGCTCAAAATGTGTGCAAATAAATTCGGGCTTTCCATGTAACCCTGTGGCAGATGACTCCATGTATATGAGACCACTACCAAGTGAAAGCAAAGATATGCCTGGAGTTCTCATGTATGGGTATGGAAAAGAAGACTGAGCACAAGCCTATTACTGTAAAGTATGTAGCTGTGCTAGGAATAGAAGAAATAATCGTATGTGTTTTGGAAACTACAGTGTCTCTTTATAACATAACATAACATAACATAACATAACATAACATAACATAACATAACATAACATAAGGGTTTATAACATAAGAGTTCACAGCCCCTTATAATGGGCAGGATGGGCGTGTTGTATTCATATTTACAAGGGATTATTATTCCCTGGTCAATTAATGAGTTTATTACTGGAGTAATACCCTCAATTGCCTCTTTTGAGAGTGCATATTGAGGAATGGAAGGAGGTGGGCTAGATTTAGTTATCTGCACAGGAACAGCCAACTTAAGTAAGCCTACATTGGAAGAAGATGTGACCCAAAGAGACTCCGGTATATCTTCAGGTATTACAAAGGTGGGATGCTCTTTCCCCTCCTGACTCTCTGAGAGAATTACAGGGAGTAGATTTAAAGATTCCTTAGGTACTTCCAATGATAAGGAACCATCTGGGGAGCAAGTTATTGTGGCTCTGAGTTTGCATAAAAGGTCCCTCCCCAGCAAATTTAAAGGGGAGTCAGGCATCAAAAAGAAGGAATGTTGTACCTTTAGGGGTCCTATAGACACCATTCTAGGGGAAAGTTTTTTAACCTTTTGGGGTGTTCCTGACACTCCCATTACATTCTCTGAGCCAACAGAATAACAATGTAAATCAGATGTAGACTTGGAAGCTCCGGTGTCTAATAGACAATCATAATAGGTGTTACCCACCTTTAAGGTAACATGGGGTTCATTAGTATGGGGGGGCAGTGGATAGGGACAACGGGTAGTAGGACATCAGGGTCCAGGAAATCAAAGGTTGTATCCTCTGATTCCTGTGCCCCAGCCCCCCCTGACACCTTCATAGTATTTGGGCAGTTCCTTGGGCACCCCCCTGAAGGGCATGCCCCTGAGGGGCATTAACACCCCTAGTATTTTTTGGACAAGCACCACTTAAGTTATATTGTTGTGGAGTCATTTGGTTTGAGTTATCATTTTCCCAATATCTATTCCTATAGTTATCATTCCTAAAGTTTTGGTTTCCATTATCATTATTATAGTTATTTCTATAATTATCACTTCTGTAGTTGTTATTAAACTGCATATTCCTTCTGATAATCTTGAGTAAAGTTCTACACTCTATCATTCTGTGGCCCTTCTCACAGAATTGGCAGATAATGAATCCATAATTAGATTCCTGGAGAGGGGCAAGTATCATTGGTTGAGTATCATGCCCACTTTCTGATTTAGCCATCTTATCTTTTAAACATCTCAATTCTTTATTTCCTCCATGACATCATTATTTTTTCCTCTTTTTCTTTGTTTCCCTTTGAAACATATAGAACTGTTTTCCACAATTCTTCAAAGTCCACCTCTGTCTATCTTGGGCAATGTGTTCTAAAATAATCCCTAATCACTTTGCAAGAGTTATTGACAAAGTACCTTCTAATTTTTCTTATGCAATTTTCTTTAGATAGGTCAAAATCCAGGTATCTACCCCCAAACTCGATTATTCTGTCCATGAATCTGGAGGATGTCTCTTCCTCATTTTGCTTAATTTTTTCAAATTCTGTCCACTTATTTGTACTGTCTGCACACTCTCTCATTGTTGTTAAGATGGCCTCTCTACAACAGTATAGTTGTAAAAGATCCTCATTGTCATTATAGTCCCATTTGGGATCCTGAGATGGCCAATGTGCTGCATTGTGCCCCCGGGTTTTGTTGACATGAGCAATTATTTTATTTTTCTCACATTCAGTTAAAAAAGCCTGTAGCAAGTTTTCAATGTCCTTGTAAGATAAATTATACTGAAAAAATATGTCTGTCGTCTTTTTTGTTACTAGAAAGGGATCTTGTTCATATGTGGGGATATTTTGTGTAAATTCATTTATTCCTTGGGTAGTAAACGGTATATTGTGCCTTAAAGTCACCACATCCCCATTCCATCCTATTTCAGGTACTTCTCTTAGAGGAAACAAGCCTCTAGTTGAATTTTGTACCTATGGGTCAGTTTGACTAAGACAAGTTTCTTTAGAGGGATGAGATTTCCTTTGGGCTGGAATTTGGTTTTATGTAGGAGAGGGAACATGAGAAACTGGGATTGCAGGGGAAGGGTCTTGGGGATTAAGTTCAGCCAAGATTTGCAGACCATGAGAAAACAAGTCTGTTAACTAAGCTATAGGCAAGGTGTTTTCCATCTCTATTTCGAGGAAGGAAATTTCCTCATTTAGAGGTTCAGAAACAGGTCTGTCATGTCCAGACCTGTTTCTGGTGGGGTGGATGTTTGCCAATTAATCCTGTAAGAAACATTTTAGATTATCCAATTGGACTTGTTTTGTCTTGCCTGATTTTTATAATTGTCTGTATTTTAGCTTCAGATTCTTGCATAATTTCTTGCATTTTTGCTTCAGAATTTTGCATATTTTTCTGAATTTCAGCTTCAAATAATTTTTTATGTTAGCATCTTTAAACACAATACTGAGGAGTACAAAAATGACATTACCTAATAATATAAAAAAATGGAGGTATGCTGAATTCCTCAATGTCCCTAATTCTTCAACTGCCATAAAAATGTCAAAGAATGTAGTATTCATTTATATATATATATATATGTGTGTGTGTGTGTGTGTGTGTGTGTGTGTGTGTGTGTGTGTGTGTGTGTTTTGTCATTATTTTCCTAGCGGGCTTCACAAAACACGTGGGGAACAGGGCAAGGCCAAAACTCTCTTTAGGTCCCCTTCACTCCTAATTAAGACTAATCTAGGCAGTTGTTCCCTGAGGGAAAGGGGATTTGTAGCCAAACAGCTTTCTCAGTCCTGCCACTTTGGATTTAAAGAGAAAAGAAAAAAACAGCTGTATTCCATATAATTTAAAGAGAGAGGGGGAAAAATTCCAAATTTACTTACCTCTACAGTTGATCAAAATAAGCTATTAAAAGCTGAACTTAGGGATAGTCATAGTAGAGAAAAGTTTTAGGAAAGTTAAGAAGATTGAGGGTATTTCATCACAACCGACGTGGTCAGCCAAAACTGTAAAGAATAATTTTAGCATTGTGACCTAAACTATATTAATATATAAATATATATATACATATATATATTATATATGTATATATAATATATATATATATATAAACATAAAAAGTACCCAAGTCAGCTGGAAATTTATGGTGATTTAATTAATATAGTGGAAAGAAATTAAGAAGAAGGAAGAAGGAAAGGGTGTAGGATTTCTCCCACCTGGCTTGTGCCAGGAGGAAGACCAGAGGCTCTAGAAGGTAAGGTTTTGGAGAGTAAAGGAGGAAGGAATCAGCCTGAACTCCAAGAGGGCTCAGCCAAAATGCATGAACCTGAATCAGCTCAAGGGCAAACTCACTGCCAAAGCCCAGACAAATAGCTGCCACCACTCCAAGATGTTGGAATACTTAGCAAGCTGCCAGCTAGAGCCACCTCTCTGGGAAAAGAGGGTGAAGAGAGGAAGTGACATGCCCTATATAGATGGTTTTATGTAACTTTCCTGCATCTCATCTGTACCAATGATAGCTTAGCTTGACTTAGGGCAGCCCAGGGGTCTGTCAGCTGTTTCTGCACATGTCTGTTGAAGGCCATCTTCTTAGATACTTAATCCTTGAGTATGGGTGCAGACATTCCTGACCTTGTTAAACTAAGTAGTGTGGGGAAATGTAGAGTTCCCAAGACCTGATTCTGTTAGACCAAGTATCTCCATTGTTACAAATCGGGAAATAGCTAAATCAAATTTTCTAAAGTAAGGTCTGAGTTGGGTGGAGTAGTTTTAAAATTCACATATGGCAGTAAACAACTTTATAAAGAAGACTCATACTATTACATCTTCACTAAATGACATTATTACACAAATTCCACCAAACGCCTGGTGGTACGCCACACCGTGAATGATCTTTGCAATGCATATTTTACAATTCCTTTGCACCCTGACTCCCAGAACATTTTTGCTTTCTTGTGGGGACAAATCAAACTCTGGTGAATTAGTTTAGTCCAGGGATGTTCAGAAATTGTGTCTATTCTCTGCCAATTACTTCAGAGACCTAGCAACTATCACGTTCAAGCACAGCAAATTGGTGCACTATGTCGATGATTTACTTTTGGCATCACTCCATCCAAAGACATGCTTAGAATATTGAAAAAGGCTGATGATATAATTTTATAAGAGATATAATTTTATAATCTTCTAAGAAGAAGATTCAGTGGTTACTCCTTAAAGTCGAGTACTTGGGGTTTATCCTGGAAGAGGGTACCAGGAAAATCTCTAGTAAAAGGATAGCTGATATACAAAAGATAGGAATCCCTAGAACTAAGAAACAACTTAGAGCATTCCTAGGGATTGCAGGTTTCTCTCAACAATTTATCATAGGGTATTTCCATATATCAAAATGCTTAACAGGCTTGACAAAGAATGAAATAAAAGAACCATTGCAATTAACAAAAGAACACCTCCATGCTTTGTCAAAGTTAAAACAGGCTATTGTAACAACTCCAGCATTAGGGATACCAAACCATGACAAGGAGTTCCACTTGTATGTTCTTGAAGCTTAGGGCATAGCTTCAGGGGTATTGACATAATATTTTGGGTTGAATTTAAGATCTATAGCATTCTATAGTATGATCCTCATTAAGGTGGCCCAGGGAATGGTACATTGCTTGAGGAGTATTGCTGCAGCCACACTCATGGTAAAAAAGCAAATGACATTGTACTGGGATGTAAGCTAAATGTATATTCTACTCACCAAATTGAAAAACTCTTAGGATCACAGAATATGCATGCATTTATATCTGCCAGGCTGTCTCAGTATGAGATCATTTTGCTAGGGAATGATAATCTAACTATTCATAGTTTTGCACCTCTAAATCCAGCTACTCTGATTCCTGATTTGCCTTTGGGAGGTGAACCACTACATGACTGCACCCAGGTTATAGAAATGGCATATAAACCTAGGGAAGATCTAAAAGATACACCACTTAGTGACCCAGAGATGGAGTTATATACAGATGAATCCTCATACATCTTTAGAGGACAAAGGGTCACAGGTGCAGCATAGTGACTAATGATAGGACGCTATGGCATGCTTCTCTACCTAGTCATGTCAGCGCCCAGGGTGTCAAGTTAAAAGCTTTGTTTCACGCTCTTGAGTTAGCAAAAGGCAAAAGAGTGAATCTATACATGGATTTTGTTTATGCTTTCACAGTTGTCCATGCAAATGCATTCATATATACATTAAAATCATAACATGAAAAGGATTCACTGATGGAGTAAGCATACAGCAACAGTACATAATTAATATGCATACATTTATTCACACTGATATTTTGGGGTTATATCATACATAAGATCAACCTATTTGAGCTTCTGCAGGACTCATGCAGGCAAGAAGATACAAAGATTCTTGTCTGAATGACTTCTGGTCAGGACTCATGTAGAATGCATCATAGCTGTAGATAGGTAAAATTTGTATAGGAAAACAATGTACATTTGTATGATACTAATGAGTTAACTTACTAATATAGCTTAAGAACACTAATATATTAATCATTAACACACAGGGAAAGATAAGCTTAGGGAAGTTTGGGAACTAGAGATAGTTTAAGGGCAGAATGACACTATATCTTATGATATAAGTTTAAAAGAAATACAGTTAATTTAGGAGTTAATAGAGTTCATAAGAGTTGGTAGTACAATTGTTATTGTTCATTTTGATAGGAAGTGTTAGTTTGTTACAGAAAAAAATGTTAAAATTGTTGAAATCTGTTGCTATGTTCAAAATACTTATGTATTTGAATTAATTTTCCTACCTTCCCACTTTCCTTTAACCCTAATCTTAAAATAGAATTTAGAGAGACTAGGATATTGAGAATAGATTAAGACTTTTTACTTTGGGGGGTGGTAGAATATTTAGGATGGTATATTTTATAAGATAGTTAAAATACATGGTTAATCAATAAGATAAGTACTGAACTCTGGTACAGAAGTCTGATTGACTCTGTTCAAACAGAAAATGGGGATTTGTATAAGAGGGAAAGACCAGAAGCAATGGAAAATTTGAATTTGGAGGACTGTCTCAGGAGAAGAGGAAATGGTAACCCATTTGACATCAGGGGATGGTATGGAACTTTTCAGCCAAGTTCAAAAAGACAGCAGTTGGGAAGCAAAAGGTTTCTTTGCAACATGAGCTGAGAGGAGAGGGAACTGCCCTTTGCTGTGAAGATACCCATTTTTCTCAATCCTTTTGCTTGAGCAACAGAAGATCTTATCTTTCAACTGGTGATACCTTTAGGATAAAGACTTTTTCCCCTTAAGGGAACCTCAGAGCCTATTCTAAAGACAACTCCCTGGTTAAAACCCCCAAGATCTATATAGGAAATAGGGATTTCCTTTTCCCTCTGTCCTCATTACTCTTCAACCCTTTATACCTAAATAAATAGACATCTTGATTTTAATAGACTTCAATCAGATTCAATGTAATAGGAGGGGAGCTTCAAAGAACATCATTTAAAGAATGAGGCCTGAGGGGAAATTTTACTTACCCTTTTAGTCCAGTCAGAACTGACTCCATTTGTTAATAGCCAAACTTGGGGGAAGGGGAGGAAGGAAGCGGTGTTACTTTATATTTATTCTCCAAGTATCTGGCAACTTTGGTTCCTTCTCAATTTCCCCACTAATACAAAGTCTCTGTATCTTATTATACTTTGCTGATTGTTTTAAGATTTAATTTTGTGGTTTTAAGTTCATATATTAAAGTATTCAATGCTATTCTGTTACACTGAATCATTTTTATGTACTGGGTTTTAACTACTGTTATATTCTGTCACCTTTTCCTTATAACTATACTGAGCAAATATTGAATAAGCCCATATAAAAAAACAGCTTTTTTTCCCCTTCTATTTTGGCTCTGTAAATTGTCACATAAAGGATGAATGGACTTCATCAAAAACTGGTTACAATTGTATAACAACCTTTGGTAAATTTAATGAGCTAAATATATCAAATTGATTTTAAAGAGTCTTTAGACATGATTTTTAGATTTTTTTCAACAACTCTGATCATTTTGCCTGCCTCTAACAGGAGGTAAGGTCCATTTTAGTAGCTGAAGTGAAGTACAGTTATAATCCCCACCTCCTGCATTTGTAAAAATGTGAATGGATGGGACATTGCAGTCTCATACCAAAGGAGCTGGGGAGTGGAGGGCCCATCAATCCAGTCACAGCCGCTGCCTATTCACCAGCCCCTTTTATGCACATCCTGACCCCACATCAGCAGTCACACTCCCAGATCCTCCACCACTACCTGCAGCAGGATGGCCAACTACCATATTTGCAGATGATTCTCTGCTGCCAGCACCAGCAGGAGGAGCAGGATGTCATCAGTCTCCCTGATGACCAGCTGGGTGAATAAGTATTACTTTACCAACTGAGCCAACACTAACAGGCTCCAAAAACAGTGGAATAAAATGAAATCTTTGCCCTTTAACAACTCCTAAAAAAATAAATAAATAAAAATAAAAAACCCTGGATGGCTACCAAAAGAGGGACATCACCTATTTGTAACTCCTCAGTTCACTTTACCCTTTCACCAGGATGATCTCTAGATTCTTGGTGGCATTTTTTTAGACCCAACATCAATAGTATCAGAGGTCTGGTTTTTCTAGACTCCTGCCACATTTTCGTAATGATAGCAGTTTAATTGAATTTTTAAAAAAATATCTCAGCCAAGGTTGAAACATTGCTATGCCTGAAAAACTTGTGACAAGTATTCATTAGCTTCTAAGGTGTTTTTTTTTTCTTTAAATGTCATACAGTAGACTCGTGCAAAATATAATTGTGGGTTTGTTTGCTATTGTCATTAAATGGACTATTATAATTTTGGGGATATTGATACTTTTTGAATGTTCATTTCATGCTGTACTACTATATTTTATTTTTTTAAAAACTGTTACTTTGTGAAAATCATTTGCTTGTACTCACAGTGGATCATGACCAGTTTTGAAGAGGAACTGGATCTCATTTTTGGTGAGAACCCTTTGCATTCTTCCTTTCCTTAGCTGACACAGTGTGTCAATGATTATAAGCTATACATTTTTTATTTTTTAAAACTCTTTTATTATTGTTTCTGTTTGCATGGATGCAATACAGTATTTCAGTTTTATTTTTTCTCTCCTTTTAGCATTTGAAGCACATGTATTGAATATTGAGATTTTCTTTAACTTGTTTGATTTTGCAGTAATGTAAGTTTAAAAATAAATTTGCTGTAATGTAATGCATACACATAAAGCTTTAGACTATAAAAATTATGCCACTGGTCATTTGAAAAAATTATGTGACTTTCCTTAATGATTCTTTCTGATTCCAGGAAAAGGGAATACAAAAAGAGCCATTGCACAGTAACAAAGAAGCACAAAACTACTTGAATAGTGCCAATAGAGCACAAGGTTAAAGAGATCAAACCAATCCTACATGGATTGATGACATTCTGTGCAAAGAGCACACAAGGACTTGATCATGTGTGAGACTAGAGGTTGTTACTATTTAACATGTGTTAAATGCAGGACTTCCTTGTAACACACATTCACTATCAATATATAACATCAATTTTTCTGGCTCTAGTATCACTGAGAAAAATACATAAAATCAGACCAGAGAATGACACTTCCCTATCAGTCCTTTTTTCTCTCTTATAGTAAAGTGATCCCTGTGTTTTTCAATCACCCCCTTCAGGGGAGTATGTATAATTATTATTGTTTTAAACGGCAAAGTTTAAATTCTTTTTGAGAGTAATTTTAGGTTAAGGTTAAAAAACATGCTACCTCTCCGAATCCAGAAAATGAACTATTTGGAGAAGGCACCATGAAGATGCCTCCACAGACCACACACTGTACCTTAAAATCCAGAGTGAACTTTGGGATGTGATCATTTGAACTGTGTGGGGTTGAATGAATTTGTTTTGTATGTATACTCTTATGCTGAAGGGGACTGCCCCCAACTGACTTTTTGTCAATGTGCCTAGCAATTATTGGTTTTGTTTTCTCTTCCTCTTATCCTCAAATTATTTTAATTTCAAAGTTGGTATGTTTACAAGACCCATTGGAGAGACTAGTCTTCATCAGTTCCCAGATAGGCTCCCTTAAATCTGCAAAGCTTTGGTAAGAATGGGGGAAGGGGGAACACCAACCTTTAGATATTAACAACTTTTAATAACTTGAGAATAATGCACTCATTTTTCACTTCACATATATCTGTTTACATTTCTACCTATATTCCATTCTAAGACATCCATTGAGTTGCAAGTGATGTGGAAAAGGAGAAAAAAAATACTGAAATATTAACCAACAAATCAAACTGTATAGCTACTTTTAGAATGTTCTTAACTGCATGAGAAAGTAGCTTAGTAGTGTAGAGTAGTGTGTTAGATCTAGTCACTGCAGTGGATGAAAGATGAAATGACTGAAAAAATAAAGCATAAAGATTTATTGAGCAACACATGCCTAACAGATTGGGCCCTGACCCCACTTGGCTTTGGCACTAGATCCAGAATCCAGGTAGAAATCAATTTTTATGCATTAAAAACAACTTAACCAAGACCGATTAATCAAAAGAAAAAATTAAGTAGGATGCAAAATTAGGTAATCTTATTTCTAATTGGAAGAAATATTAGGAACTTTCCAAGTTGGGAAGAGGAGAATCAACAGATACAATTCCCTAAATACAGAAAAAGAGATGTCCCACTCCTCCAATGTGTCTGCAGCCAATCAAAGGAACATGGAAACAATAACTGACTGACTGATTGACTAGTGTTTGGGGTGAGAAATTAGTGTTATTTTTAAGTTCATAATAGTTATTAATATTTCCAAAAAATTAGTAAAATTTGGTCCCCCACCCCCATCCTTACAAAGATTTTACAGCTTTAAGTGAGTTTGTTGGGAATTTACCTTAGGCAGGAGTCCCAGGCTGATGGTCTTAGATCCTAATAGTACCCAATGACCAAATCTTAAAAACCAATCTTGAGCACCTTTTTGTTGTAGAAGTCTCTTCCATTATATCTAGAGGCTTCCATTGTATCAAGCCCAATGGCTGGAATGATACTCATATCAGCCCCTCCCAGATAATTCAGTTCTGACTTCCTCCTCTTTTTGAATAATATTCCTGCTCTTTATCTCTGAATCAAAACCTTTGTTTCCAACCCTTGACCATTTCTTTAAAATATTAATTTGCTTGAATATACCCACTGTAAAGCTATTCTCCCAATTTCTTGAAGATGTTAATGTGCTTGAATGTGTCCATTGAAAAGTCATTGTAAAGCTATTCAAAGTTCTGTCTCCAAGCTCTCTATTCCTGTAAGTTGGGAGTGTCTTTGGAAACCAGAGGACATTTTTTTTTACCTGGTAGACTGTATCAAGGACTAGTCAGACTGTCCCCTGGTACATTGGAGGCAGATATGACCAGATCTCTCTGTAATTCTCTGGGGACATTTGTCTTGGGTCAATTGCTTGAGGCAGTCCTCCCTCCCCCCATTTCTCTCCCTTTCTCTCTCAATAAAGCATTACATTTTAAGGAATGGATTTCTCAGGTCATATTTATTTAATAGTGTTTAAGGAGGGTGTACTTTGACATTTTCAAGGTCCCCTTAATTTTCACCCCCCACACTAGTATGGAGCCAGTTTTCAGATAAGACATATAAGTTGCTTGAAATGTGCAATCATGAGAAAACTCATTGGTCTTTGGATCTTGTCTTTGGATCTGACTGGGTTTCTGGACCTCATAACCTAGTTCTCTAAGCAGCAGGGAGAGGTGGTCTAGATTCCCAGTCATACAGAGCTAGGTTCAAACAATGCAATATGATTTTCTTACAATTCTCACAATTGAATAAAGTTTTCCCATGAGGCAGAAATTGAGCTATATGCATAATTGAATAGAAAGGAAATTGAACTAGCTCCAAAATTGAATCACAAGACGAATTGGTGAGGTTTACTCAATTGCTGTTACCTACCACTTGCTGTTCTAATTCACTCATCAGAAGGACCAGAGTTCAAATGTAGCTATAGGTACTAAGCTATGTGATAATAGGCAAATCATTTAACCTGTCTGCCTCAGTTTCCTCATCTGGAAAATGGGGATAGTAAGAACACCAACCTCTTAGTATTGAAATGAGGATAAAATTAGCCACTTTTAAGTGCTTTGCAAATATTCAAACACTATCTAAATATTAATTATAATCATGAGAAACAGTTTGAGTGGATAGATTAGGGACTTCTAAGAGAGGGAAGATATTAAATCACTTGTTGCATCATATCTGAGATTTTGTTAAGGTAAAAAATTAGTTTTTCATTTGGATTTCTCTCTTAATAGTGTCGACATGGAATCTAGAAGCCCCAAACTTGTAGCCTAGTAAAATCTAATGAATTTCAAGTTTTAGGACTAGCTTATAAGTTGGAGACCCCAAAGCTTGTACTTGTTCCCTGTTCCCATGGGAATCCACCCTGAAGGGAATCTCAGGCTAGCAGTTTCAGACTGAATAATGAGCTCTAAGGTACTTTCCCAAGTTTGATTATATACTGTCAGTACAGTTTGAACACTCCCATTTTTTTTTGTAGCTATAGTAATGTCAATCATCTTTCCCTGCCCCTGGATCTCCCCCAAATGGTATACAGGTCTCCCAGATTCTTTTGTTTCTTGGAACTGTCCAATCTAGCCCTGTTGGCTTTCCCAGAGGGTCAGGGACCAGAGAATCCAGAGTTCAATCGTCAGACTGTGTAGGCGTGTGGTGTGTAGCTCTGTGTAGAGGCCTAACTCAGTTCTGTACCAGTTTCCTTAATTAAAGAGTGGTTTTTCTGACTATTTAATAGTTCTGTGTTTTTTCCCAGTTAACAATAGCCATGATTGAACTAGAGGAAAAGACTTCTTTCTTTCTGGTAAATTCTCAAAACATTAATTTTCTTACATGCATTAAAATATGTGAGTTGATCAGAATTCTTACACAAAATTAAAGGAACCAATCATTAAAAAAATTTTAGCATAGTTAGTGTCAACATGGAAATCTAGAGATCCCCAGTTTATTTAGTTTGAGTGTAGAAACCCCAGGTTTTGACCTTGTCACAGGAGAGTTTCCCCCGAGGGAAGGTCCCTCTTCACCAGACTGAATTTCCTGGTAGTCTAGGTGGGAACAGCTAATCCCATCCAATATTAAACATCCCTTTTGTCCCAATGGTTTCTTCCCCCTAGGCTAAGGTCCATGACCAAGGTGACCCAGCCCTAGGCTGAGTCTTTCCCTTTTGTGTCCATTGTAGGGCCCTAGCCCCTCACTATTATTCCTGTCTGGAACTCTTCATTTTCCTTTCTTACCATTGTAAAGTCAATCAACTGTCCCTCTAATCCTAAACCCCCCAGGTCACCTAGAGTGGTATATAGGTTCCCCAAGTTCTTTTGTTCCCCGGAGTCCATCCTGAGTCGGTGGCACTCCCAGGGGCTGGTGACCAGGGCGTCTTGACTCTGTGCAGTCTTGGAAAGCAGCTCTGTTGTCGTATTAGTAGCGCTAACCCCTTTTCCCTTGATTAAAGAGTGATTTTTGACTAGTTAATAGTTCTGTGTTTTTTCTAGTTGACATTAGCAATAGCCTAAGACTTAGTTCTTTAGGAGTGTATGAACAGGTAGACATTTTATTATATGGCCTTTACCCAAGTCTCCATCTGAAATTACTCATTAAAAATATCTAGCTACCTTTGGTCCAAAGTGTCTGCTATTCATAGTTTTGGCTCATGGTAAGCATTCTTTTAAGGTAGAAGATCTGATTCTTTAGTATCTCTCCTGGGAAATTACCAATATGCTGACTTGTTTTGGTTATATGCTTAACAGGTGTTCAGGACTAATATCTATCAGCAATTCCCCATAAAGTGGGATAAGCTTGTCCTTCATTCCCTCTTGAGAAATAGATTAAGTTTCCCTAAAAGGAGACAAAATGGTCCTAGACTTGACAGATTTTTGCTTCCTTGACCAAACTTCTTTCCCCTGATCCACAACAAAGGGTAAATTATTTCTCCTTTCTTCTTGTGACTTGTATTAGCTTTCTCTAAAAAGAGGGACAAAAAAAAGGACAAAACTATCCTACCCATTTCTTTGTTCACCTATAGGCATACAAATTCCCAGTCATAAAGAGAAGGGGCCCCTTGCACAAGTCAACATACTCAATCTGATGACCGAAAAGAAAAACCTTGCAGAGAAGAGAGGAGTTGATCAACTTCACTAGACTGTCAAAGGAACCCTTAATGCAAAAAAAGGTTATGAAACTCCTATATTTAATATGCACATTACATTAAGTTCTCTATAATAAGCTTGGTAATTTCTGTATTACATTGTAATCTTTAAGTTCTGATACTGAAGAATAGCTAAAGCAGTGGTGGTGAACTTAAGGCATGTGTGCCAAAGATGGCACACAGAGACCTCTCTGTGGCATGCACAGAGATATATTGTCATACTGGCCAATCTGATAGGGGTGAAGTGGTACCTCTGAGTTGTTTTAATTTGCATTTCTCTAGAGGGATTTAGAACACTTTTTTTTCATATCCTTTGACCATTTATCAACAGAGGAATTACTTGGATTCTTAAAAATTTGACTTAGATCTTTATATATTTGAGAAATTAGACATTTATGAGAGAACTTTGTAATAAATTCCCCACCCCTGACTATTGCTTCCCTTCTAGTGTTGGTTGGATTGGTTTTGTTTGTGTAAACCCTTTTTAATTTAATGTAATAAAAATTATTCATTTTACATCTTGTAATATTCTCTGTCACTTGTTTAGTCATAAATTCTCTTCACCATAGATGTGACAGGTAAACTATTCTATGCTCCCCTAATTTTACTTATAATATTATTCCTTATGTTTAAATCATATACCCATTTTGACCATAAAGATATGGTCAAAATATAGGGTATAGGGTGTGAGATAGTGATATAAACCTAATTTTTGTCACTGCTTTCCAAATTTCCCAGCAATTTTGTCAAATATCCCAGAAGCTAGGATCTTTGGGTTTATCAAACACTAGATTACTGAGGTCATTTACCCCTAGTCTATTACATTGATCCATCCTTCTATTCTTTAGCCTGTACCAGCTTGTTAGGATGATCACTGCTTTATACTATAGTTTAAGATCTGGTACTGCAAGCCCCCCATTCTTCACATTTTTTTCATTAATTCCCTTGAAATTCTTGATCTTTTCTTCTTCCAGATGAAGTTTGTTATTATTTTTTCTAGTTACATGAAATTTTTTTTGGTGGTTTGATAGGTATGGTATTAATTAAGTAAATTACTTTAGGTAGGATGGTCATTTTTATTATATTAGCTTGGCCTATCCATGAACAATTAGTTTTTCCAGTTGTTTAGATCCAATTTTATTTGTGAAGTGTTTTGTAATTGTATTCGTATAATTCCCATATTTGTCTTTCTAACACTTGCTACTGGACTTTGTTGAAAATATATAGAATTGCTGATGACTTATTTGGGTCTATTTTGTATCCTGAAACTTAGCTAGTTATTATTTCAACTAGATTTTTAGTATACCATATCAGCCAGAATGATAGTTTAGTTTCTTCATTGTCTACTTTAATACCTCCAATTTCTTTTGCTCCTCTTATTGCTAAAGCTAGCATCACTAGTAGAGTATTAAATAACAGTGGTAGATAATAACCATTCTTGCTTCAGTCCTGATCTTATTGGGAAGGCTTCTAACTAATCTCCATTGCAGATGATACTTGCTGATGGTTTTAAACAAATATTGCTTATTATTTTAAGGAAAGGCCCTTTTATTCTTTGATTTGTAGTGTTTCCAATAGGAATGGGTGTTATATTTTGTCATGGCATTTTCTGCATCTATTGAGATAATCATGTAATTTCTGTTAGTTTAGTTATTGATATGATCAATTATGCTGATGGTTTTCCTAATATTAAACCAGCCTTGCATTTCTGGTATAAATCCTATCTGGTCATAGTGAATAATCCTTATATCATGGTAGTCTTTTTGCATCAATGTTCATTAAGGAAATTAGTCTGTAATTTTCTTTCTGTTTTTGGTTTTCCTGGCTTTAAGTATCAGAACTATTTGTATTATAGAAAGAATTTTGTAGGACTCCCTTCTTTGCTTATTTTGCCAAATAATTTGTATATTATTGGGATTAATTGTCCTTTAAATGTTTGATAGAATTCACTTGTGAATCCATCTGACCCTGGGGATTTTTTTATTCTTTATTTTGAGGAGTTCACAGATGGCTTGCTCAATTTCTTTTTCAGAGATGGGATTATTTAAGTATTCTATTTCCTCTTTTGTTGATCTAGGCAATTTATATTTTTATAAATAATCATCCATTTCCCCTAATAGTTACTTTAATTTCCTTTTCATTAGAAGTAAAATCACCCTTTCCATTTTTGATACTGGTAACTTGATTTTCTTTTTTTTAAATCAAATTGACCAATCTCTGTTGTTTTTTTTTTTAATAGAACCAGCTTCTAGTCTTATTTATTAATTCAGTAGTTCTTTAATTTTCAATTTTTAAAATTTCTCCTTTCATTTTTAGGATTTCCAATTTTGTCTTTAACTAGGAATTTTTAATTTGCAAGCCCAATTAACTGATCTCCCTTTTCTCTATTTTATTGATGTTCAAGAATATAAAATTTCCCCTGGGTGTGTTTCCCCTTTGGCTGTTTCCGATAAATTATAATATGTTCTTTGGCCCACCTATTTTGATGAATTAGATTTCATTTCCAATTATTTTTTAATTTGCCTTTCCATCAATCCTTGATTATGTTATTGCATTATGATTTTAAAAAGTTATGTTTATTATTTCTGCTTTTCATTGTGAAGTTTTTATGCCCATGGTCACATGGTCAATCTTTATATATGTACCAGGTGCTGCTGAAAAGAAGACATTCTTTTTTTATCCCTATTCAATTGTCTCCAGATAGCTATTAAATATAACTTTTCTAAAATTTCATTCACTTGCCTTACTTTTTTCTTATTTCTTAGATTTATCTAGTTCTGATAGGGAAAATGTTGAGGTGTCTTATTAGTTACTATCTATTACCTCCTTAGGCTCCTTTAGTTTCTCCTGTAAAAATCTGGATGCTATACCATTTGGTGCATATGTTAAGTGCTAATATTTCCTCGTTGTCTATATTACCTTTTGTCAAGATGTAATTACCTCCCTTATTTCTTTTAATCAGATCTATTTTTGCTTTAGCTTTTCCTGAGATCATGATTGCTACTCCTCCTTTTGTCTCACTTAAAGTCCAATAGATACTGCCTGTTAGTTTTACTGTCTCTACCTGCCTCAAATGTTTATGATTACCATCTATGTATTCCCCTCCATCTTGATTTCCTCTTTTAATCCTGCCCTTTCTCCTTTCACTCCACCAGTGTTTTGCTTTTAATCACTACTCCCCTTCCCACTACCACCTTTATTTCCCTTCTACTTATCATTTTAAAATCACCCCCTCAACTTCTCCCTCACTTATATTACTCCCCTTCCTACCACACCTTTTTATTTTCCTTCTACTTCTCTGTAGGATGAGATAGAATTTTATACCCTAGCTGTTCTTCCCTCTCTGAGCCAATTCCAATGAGAGTATTACCTACTCATCACTATCCTCATCCTCCCCTCCACTGTAATGGTACCCCCAATTCCTCTGTGATATAATTTATCTCACTTTGTTTCTTTTCTCATTTCTTAATACAATTCTTTTTCTCCCCTAGTTTTTTTTAAATTACATCATCCTAAATGGCAAACTACCACTTTGATTTTAGTAAAGCCCTTAACTTTTTTATGCTTCTCTTTAATTTTGTGTTTTGACATAAATTTTTATGCTTAAGTCTGGTCTTTACTTTAGGAATGCTTGGAAATCCATTTTATTAAATGACCATACTTTCCCCTGAAAGAATATAGTCAGTTTTGTTGGGTAGGCGATTCTTGGTTATAACCCAATTCCCTTGCCTTCTAGGATATCATATTCCAAGACTTCGTATCCTTCAATGTAGAAGCTGCCAGATCCTGTATAAACCTGAGGCTCTGTGATATTTGAATTGTTTCTTTCTGGTTACTTGCTGTATTTTCTCCTTGGCTTGGGAGCTCTTGAACTTGGCTCTAACATTATATATTCTTTCTAATTCTATTTTATCCCCTTGTTAAAGAATATTAGGGCAGTTTTCTTAGATAATTTCTTATATGTTTAGGTGTTTTTTTTAACATGAGTTTAAGGTAGTCCAATAATTCTTAAATTGTTTCTCCTAAATCTATTTTCCAGGTCAATTGTTTTATCAATGAGACAGTTCAATTTTTTTTTTATTTGTTGTTTCTTGATGTCTTGTGAAGATATTAGCTTCTATTTTCCTAATTCTAATTTTTAAAAAAGTTCTTCCCTGACCTTTTGATCTTTTTCCATTTGGTCCATTCTACTTTTCATGGCACTCACTTCATCATTGGATTTTTGCTTCCTTTTCCAATTGATCAATTTAGCTTTTTAAGCTATTTTCTTTTTTGCATTACTTTCATTTTCCCCTCATTTTTTGACCTGTCTTAATTTTTTAATTCTTTGTTGAGTTCTTCCAGAGCTTGAGCCCAATTCCCATTTTTCTTTGAAGTTCTGCATGTGTTTGTTTGGATCTCACCATCCTGTTGGTTATATACGTTGCTCTTTGTCCCCATAGAAATTTTCAAGCTTTAAGTATTTCTTTTGCTGTTTACTCATTTTCCCAGCCTTTTTTTGGCCTGTGGCCTGCCTGGGTATTCTGAAAACTGATTGTCTTCTCTGCTGCTGGCTTGCCAGATTTGTTACTGTAAGCTATTTTGCCCTGGGGCTAGATCTTCACCACAGCATTAAAAAGGTCTAGCCCTGTGGACTTTCAGACCACATTAAAGGCTGATGCCAGGGCATGGAACTTCAAGGGGTGGGTCTAAGGTGCTCTTTTGTTGGTGTAGCTTGCATCCTATGATCCCAAAGTTAACTTATGCCCAGTTGCCTAACCTGGAGCAGTAGGTAGGGGAGTGGTTGGCCAGCAATCCTGTGTGCACTTTTGCTTCCTGTTCCCTTTTATCCCGTGAAAATCAACTCTGCCTACTTTGTGTTCAGCGGGAGAGCCTCTGACTTGCTGGGATTTTTTGACTCCTGTCATTTTGAAGAAGGCTTGTCAGTGATTTCAACTTTTGGAGCTACTAAGCCATCTGGGCTCCTTCACAGGATCTCATAGCTTAAAAAGAATCCCAAAGTGTCATCTATCATATAATTCATAAACAGTCAACCAGCCCTGGGCTTGAAAATCATCAGTGAGGTCTAGGAACCCTACTACCTTCAGAGAAAGTCCATTCCATTTCAAATAACTTATTTTTAGGATGGTTTCCTACTTAGGGCTGTCCCTAGGCAACTTCCATCTGCTCTTTAGGACCAAGCAGAGTCCCATTTCTGTTCTATGTAACAATCTTTTAACTACTCAAAGATAAAGATCATGTTCCCTTCCTCACCTCACCCAGTATTCTCTTCCATGAGCAGATCACAACCAGTTTCTCAATTAGTCCCTAGATGTTACAAACTCAAGGCTCTTAATCTGGCATCCTTCTTGGTGTTGTTCTAGTTTTTCCAAGACATTCCTAATAGGAACAGAAATTCTCCAGAGGAAAGGACAGTGGAACTACAATGCCCTAGTCTTGGACAATATTACTAATTTAATATAGCTTAAGATTGTGTGGGTTCAAATTCTGTATCATCCTCCAGCATATATATTAGTTAGTATTAGTAATCCTAGACTGGCAACTTCCTATAAAAAATTAGTGAAAGTCAGTTGTCCTTCAGAAGAGATACCAATCTCTCCTTATGAAAAGTAAAGAAACCCCCCTCCCCAAACACCCTTATCTACATATACACTTTTAATTCACTCTTTGCTAATGTGCCCAAAACCCTCATATTTCTCCTTTTTCTTATGGATTCCACATAGCTCTGACAGTCAGGATTTAAAAGGTTAAAAGAGGTTAGAAAACAGAGGTGATGGAAAATTCCCAAGAGACCTAAAGTTATATAATTTTGACTCCCTTTATCAAATATTTCAGTATGAAAGAACTTGGCAATGTCTAAACTGACTCAACTTAGAAACTGCAAACTTAAGGAATGCTCCCATGAGTTCAAGAACACTTGGAAAAGGGGAGGGGGGTAGGACAAGATAAAGAAAAATATAACATACGCAGGCATTATACAATACACAGATAGTGCTAGGCAACCAAAAGAGAAGCACTGTGTTAATTTCTTATAAATTCTGAGTTCATTTGAATATCCTTGGACATTGCTGTTGAATTGACCACTCAGAGCAGTGCCTTCATTCTCTCCCCTTCTGTAATAAAAGCTAGATTTTCTCTGCAAGCATCTTTTCCAGTCTCCTGTCTGCTCATTAGAGTGACATTAGGGTGCAGACTGCAAGATTATACTCTACTCCACACAAGATCATATTAACTTTTTTTTTGGCTGACATATATTTTGTCTCATATTGAGCTTGAAATCCACCAATGCAACAGTTCTTTTTTCAATCTGTTTTCCTTCCAATTCTTACTTGTAAAGGTAGATTTTTGCACAGCTTTGTTTAACTCCAAGAGACACAAGACAGCTATGAAGATGAAAGAACATACTGTGGTTCAGGTGACATTTTGCTAGAAAGTTGTTTTTTTTTTCAAAAGACAGTATTATTTTCTCATTCAACTAAAAGAAAATTATAAAAGCAAAACATGATGGGAAACTAATGAACAAAGATGATTTAAAGAAAAATGCACACTTATTTTATTATTTTATTTTTGGAGGAATTTAGAAAATGTATGAACAAATATTGATATATCGCATAAAAAAAAGTTAAAGTCTGTACATCATCCAAATCTTAAAAATCCATCTGTGCCAGTGTGACACTAGGAACAATGGACTAACATAGTTTGCTTTCTGAACAAAATAATATTTCTAGCATGACTTCTCTTGATAACTAGCATGACAAACATGAATAGAGTTCTTAAAATGATTTTTTTTTTAAGTCTCAACCCCAAAATGATTGATGCTGGTTGAAAGCAGCACCAATTGTCAAGTGTATAGGATGGGAATATACTGTCAAAAGGAAGCATAAGCCATCACAGACTGAAGAAAATAAGTAAATAAATAATATTAAGAAAAAGAGACCAAAAGGATGGCTCAAGTTTGAAATTATCAGTTTTGTTTGTGTGTTGTTGTACACATAGTAGGTGGTTCTTTTAATGTGCCACCAAGTGAACAATGGGCTAGATGGAATCAGAAACATATTAATCTCTAAGAGATAACTTTTCAGATAAAAATGATACCCTGAAGTAATAACAGTTTGACATCCTCTGACACTTAAAGCTATTTAACATACTGGTAAGAAAACTGAGTTTATGCTATTTACAGTTTATTATTATTTAAACTGTCCTTCACTCCAAGTAAAGAGGATTTCTTGTCTCTTAATTAATAAAAATCTTCTACCAAAGCATTCAACTCCTGAAAATCTCTTTCCATTCAGACATTGTCTTAATTTGAAAGACTTGTACTAAGTACAGATAGGCCCCTGGGTGATCAAAATTTCACAGCCTAAACCAGAAGAACACCATGGAAGCTCCAGATCCAGGAATTTATGTCATCTGAGGGCTAAAAAACAAATACATTTATGACTAACCCAAGAAATAAGCAGTTTATTTCCCCGAAGAGAGGCCAAGCCCAAGATGAATGCTCAGTCATAATTTTGCTCCATAATTTTAAAGAAAAACACACATTCTATTAAGGGCAATCTAGTTCTGGAGATGTTTGTATATATCAAATGTAGAGATATATAAACAAATTATTAAAAGAGTTGGGGAAAATCTTACTCTTTATATAGACTTGGTTATAAAAATCAATTGTGGGGATTAAAAAAATTCAGAGATTAAAGGGAATCTAAAAATCAAATATTAAAAATCATTTCACATGCAGAGAAAAAACTATTATGCTATACATATTTTTAATTTGTACAAGACACAAAATAGTCCAAACTATTGTCCATTTACTATGATAAAAGTTAAAACAAAGATTGAACCCATTTTTTAATGTTTGAGGATAACAACCTCATTTCTAGTTCATGTTCTTTGATGTATGCCAATTAGATTTATGCCAAGAAAGGTAAAAACAAGCCAAGAAAGAGAATGTTACCCTTTGTTTAGGAAATAAATCAACATTTCATTGTAAGTTAGTAATGTGAATTATTCCAAAAACCAAAGTTAAGTGTACTTTACTAATTTCCAATGAAATGTCCAAATTTTTCTTTCCATTTCTATTAACTTGGAGTCTGTCAGGATTAAAGTCTATTATCAATACTTCCATACTTATAAGTATATAAACATTGTTCTAAAGGAAATCATATTCTGCAAATAAGTTTAAGTTTAAGTCTGATAATCCTAGGGTAGAAGACAAAGATTTTTTTTTAAAGCAAATACTGGTTTTTCTGATACCAAAAAAATAAAAATAAAAATAAAAAAAATCAGCAACACAAATGTTAAAAAATCTTAATTTACAATATACTGTAAACTCCAAAGATAACAGAAGTCACAAAGTTTCACACACCAGCAACTGGTAAAGAAGTTTTCTCCAGATGTTTATAAAACTTTATATCTTCCTTTATTTGTTGGTTGATAAGAATTTTGCTGTAATTAAAAGAGTTGTCAAAATCAGAGAGAGCAAAAAACCTTCCCAAATCCCTAAAGAAATACCACCCCCTATTATAAATTCAATAGCAAAACTTCACAATAATAAATGTCTGCTCAATTAGACTAATTAAATTTTTACATCTTTTCTACTTGATATTTCATCTAAATAATTTGACCACGAGTGGAGAAAATATTAACTTTAATGGAAAAAATGCTGGCAATCTTTCAAGAGCCTAATCTTTATGTCACTTAATTATTCATTCATCAGAAAATTCTACATATATAATTAGTAGACATACCAAGATGCTGAAGCACATTTAGGAGAGGATAAGGACAGGACCTAGACCTCTAATTTTTCATTGGAATAGAGAACTTCCAGAAGAATAAATTTCTCTATGTGCTTGTAAGCACATTTTCTGAAATTTATAGTCAAATGAATTGCCTAGAACACTGAAAAATAGAGTGACTTATCGAGGTTTGCACAGCCAGTATACAATAGAGGCAAGACCTGGACCCAAGAACTTTGGTTATTCATTATGCATCTTCATTCACTTAAGAAGAGGAATTTTTTAATGCCAAATGCAGGTGGAAAACTAGCTTAAGATCTTATTTTAAGGTTCTTTCTTCTTGTGGCATTTTATATAATTTCTTTCATTATCTTTGTATAGAAATAGTTCACTAGGCAAATTAATAGCATGTTGGGTTTTGTTTTTTTTGCCTCACATGAATAATGCTTCTTAAGAGATAGTTGAACTGAAAAGCCCAAGAACACATATTTAAAAGAAGGTAAAAGGCAATTTTTCAAAAGGATATTGATTAGACCATTAATTTTCTAGGTTAATGTTCTCAAGTCTTAGCTGGGGATACAATGCCTTCAAAAGCAGTGTCTTTTCTAAACCCAGTTTAATATAAGCCAACCAAAAGATTTTTACTTACTAGTCTGATTAGTTCTTCTTTTATAAGCCTAGTAATTTCTGCTTTTGCCTTCTGCACAGCCAGTTCATTGGCACCTAGGAGAATGAGTGACAAAGTATTATTAGTATCTCATGTGATGTTTACAGACACACATTGCAAGTCAATTTCAGGCATTCCACATAAGCTCTAAGAAATGCTTTCAGTGGCTGCCTAATGGAGGGTCATCCACAAAAGAAAACTTTAAATTACAGGCTTTAAAATATTATTGTTGAGGTCATTATTTTGTGACAAATTAAGAATGTTCAGTATTTTACTAAATTTAAGAATAAAGGATGATTGTGCAGTACAAGAAGACTCTACAGCTAGGGATATTTCTATTATAAGGTAATTTTTGCATATTCTCCACTGTCATTTCATCTAAATGATAAAAATCATACTCAGTGAAACTGACTGGATACAAGTATTAGCAATCTTTCAAAAGCATATAATTTATCTGTATGCCACTCAAGTACTTACTGGTCAATAATTTCTAGATATGTAATTTCCAGATATGCCCAGATTTTGATGTGAAATTTCTCTGTAGTAAAGAAAGCCAGCCCCAACCCCCCAGTGAATAGATCTGAAGTCTGAGAGATCAGAGAGGATCTACAGAAAAAAATGGGTGAGGGTTTGAGAATAACACAAAGATTATGAACCTGGGAGAAGAATCATTACAATTTTGATAGATATAAGGAGTTTTGATGAGGGTAAGACTCCATGAGACAACAAGAAATATTTGAACAAAGCAAGAGATTGAAAGAATATAAGAAAATATAATGTATTTAATTTTTTAAAAACTGACCTGGAAAACATTAAAAGAGAGATAATTTTAAGAATCTCTGGATTCTAGAAAACCATGACCAAACAAAATTCTTGGATATCCTATCACAAGAAATCATAAGAGAAAACTACCTACACCTATTAGATTCAGAGGAAAAGGAAAAGTAGAAATTACATATCAATCACTCCCTGATCACCTAAGAAATCTTAAATTGAAAACACGGAGGAATATCATAGCTAAAATGTAGCATTTCCAGTCAAAGAAAAAATATAATAATTATCCAGAGAAAGTTCAAGTATCTAAAAACTTCCTTCAAGATCACACAAAACTATGGTACAACTACAATAAAGAAAAAAATCCTGAATACCATATTCTAAAAAGCAATAGATAATGCAACCAAAAATAACTGCAAGATCGAGTAAAATCCTATAGGGGAAAAAAATGGACAGAAACTTTGAAATGTAATCACAGGTTTTTGGACAGCCCCATCACTTTCGAGTGTCTTGCCAAAATGATTCATATAAAAGGAAAGAGAAGTATAGAGTTTAGGTTCTCTCTAGGCCCTTTGAAAATATGGTGTGGTTCCTTGGGGAAGGGAACAACTATTTACTAGGTACCTACTATGTTCTAGGATTGAGCCAAACATTTAACAAATATCTCATTTTATCCTTGCAACAACACTGTAGAGTAGATGGTTTTTTATTGCCCTTTTTACAATGGAAAAAACTGAGGCAGCCAGCATGATTTGCCCTGGATTGCACAGTTATTAAGTGTCAGAGGTTGGATATGAAATCATGTCTTCCTAATTTAGATCCAGTGTTTTATCCATTATGCTACCTACTCATCTGGGCCCTGAATCTCCAAGGGCCAAATGCTACAGAAATTAAGGGCATGGTCACAGTACAATTATTAGTATACCATAATTCTACTATGGTAAGCTTTGTTGCAAATCAACAGCTTAAGAGCAAGATTCTAGCCAAGAGAATTAATAATGTGTGTACTGAATTAATACTGTGTACTACACCCTCAAGTTGTTATAGGTTATAGAGGGGTATAAAAGGAAAATAAAGCAAGTCAAACAAAAAGGCATTTGAGTTCGACTGAAGAATTAGCATTCTCCACAAAGGAAAGCATACATCATGAGAATCAATGATTGCTGAACTAGTAGATTTAGTTCTACATAATATTTATCAACTCTTTGGCTCCTAACTTCTTCTGCAGACAAAAGAAATGCCTCAGTCCCAGATAATACAACATATATGACTCAAAAACATTTCAATCTGTTGTGTCCATATTTCAGTTTGACAATCCTGAAATGACACTAGATAATAAGCCACAACTCTCTATGTGTAGCTAACAATAGCCATATTCGGCAAAGATGATCTTTTAGCTTAGCCTACATCACAACAACCTCTTACTCTGGCTATTTATGCAGCAAGAAAGTTGCTGCTTCTATTTTTTTTAAAATGAGGTTTTACATTTCCTTGGTCACATGGTTTGATGGGGATATGATTGGGGATATAGATTCTAAATGATCACTCTATTGCAAATATTAATAATATGGAAGTAGGTTTTGATCAATGATACATGTAAAACCCAGATGAATTGCTTGTTAGCTAGAGGAGGGGGAAGGGAAAGAATACGAATCATGTAACCATGGAAAAATACTCTAATTAAATAAGTCTTTAAAAAATTTTAAATGAGGTTTTAAAAATTAAATATAGATCACAGGGAAATGTTTCTAAAAAGAAAGTCCTACAGCTTTATGCATATATAATTTAAGGTGTAAAAAAGAACTTTTACTTTTTAGAAAAAATTCACACTTCAATTTTCAGTCTCTCCCTTCCACCCCTACCCCATGTAACAAATCATTACTCACAAGACAACTCACACCCCTAAATGTGCTAGGCTCTATAGCCCTGGACAAACTGGTAGCCCCACTGGAACTATCAACCACCTAGCTCCATGGCCTTCTTCTCAAATGGAGACACAAATTTATTTTCAGGGCTGTAATCTGCCAGCACTGGAAATGAAGGTCTTAAAAGCTTAAACAATACTCCTTAGTACTTATGATTGCATTTAAACAAAGGGCTTAAATCATTCAAACATATCTAAGTTTCCTATTTGTGGATGAAGAAGGAAAAAATGGTTTCCTATGGCACAAGGAAAAAAAGAACCCCACAATTCCCTAATTTTCACTCTCTTGACTTTGACCATACTATATTATCTATTTCATTCATATTTAACAATGTTCTAACTCAGGCAGTACATACTTTCAATTGCCAGATAAATTTTTCGTTCTCCTTCCTTGGGTTCTTTGCCAGGTGGAAAATATGTTCCTCTGATTGTAATAGCAGCTTCAGAATATTCACTGATCCTCTGTAGAGCTTCTTTAGAGGTGACTTTCCATCTAGCAGTCTATGAAAGAAAAAGGAAGAAAAGCTATTTTATACTAGGAAAACTATTTAGAACATGAAAAAACATATCAAATAACATAAGAACAATTTGCTCTATTGAAATCACAAATAAAGTTACATTAACAAGCATTAGAGTCTGTGTGTGTGTCTGTGTGTAAAATATTTCCATTATTCTCACTTTCTAACTTTTTGGATCTCATCAAAAAGGGAATTAGCTTTAAAAATATGAAATTTTTATCAAGCAAGGCTATTTTTTTATTTTTGAACAAGTAAGCACCAGGATCACCATAGTGATCCTCCTGAAATATAAAACTAGATGATACAAATTATAGTTACTGATATCAACATTCTTTAACTGACAGTAATTTCAATTGCTAGATTCAATGGATTACTACTGTCAAGACTGAGCAGTGAAAAACTGGTGGAAATGAAAAAATCAGAAGTTTTTTTTTTCTTCTGATTCATGGTTACATGAACTGGACTCAGCAGGACTTGAGTGAAAGAGATTAATACTATTCATTTAAATGGGATAAAAGAAATTGCTTACCTGTGGGAAGTCATTGATCTCTAATTCTTCCTCATATCTCTTAAAAGATTCATTCTGTCCACCATCTTGCCTCTCTTCCTCTTGTTTCTCTATAGGCACATAATTGAGCTTGGCATTGATCTTTTCAGCAAGTTGTTCTGCAATGGTTTTTGCAGATACAGTAGGGGCCAGAATAGTACCCCCTCTTAGAATTGCATTTGTAGCCTGTTGCATTACATCCTGTAATTAAAGAAGGGCTACAATCAAATCACGGACTAATGTGGAAATTGGACCGCGGACTAAACCCATCAGAAATTCTTCTTTGATGACCCACTGAGCTTGTTCAAATCCCTTAAATGTTTCCTCTCCTGTTCAACTAAGTCTTCAACATAACAGCATGCTACAGATTTGACAACTACACAGAAACTCACATTTCATTTTAGTGTACCTCCACTACTTTGGAAAAATTAAAAAAAGAAATAACATTGAGGTTTCTAATAAAAAAGCTACTGACATACAAGTGATACTCACTTCCTTATCTGTCATATTAGATCATTTCCCCTGATCTTTCCTAAATTGTTAACATATGAAGTAGATGCTACTAGTGCCCAGAAGTTCATTTGAGTTAGAATATTTGTACCACCACAACCCCTTGGAAACCCAACCCAACCAACAAGAATTTTACAGTAACTGACTTGACTTACCTAAAGTCTTCAGAATATTGGAGAAACTAATAAACCATTCTTTGGGAATGCTACTAAAGTTCACATACTTGATTAAAAAATTATTAACATAATAAAGACTATTAAACATTATTATAAAGTCACCCATGAAAAACATGCTATATGCACTGTTATTCAGAAACATTATTTCTCTATAACGTTTGCATTAGCAACCCATATATTCTTTACATAAGCCATAATCCATTATAGATGTGATAAGTCAGTCCATCATAGGTACCATGTAAGTAACTACATTGGGGAAAAAGATGTCAAATTCCCTATAAATTAACAGTTATAATTACTAAATATTAGAACATAACTATAAAATTCAGCATTTTTAAATGGTGTAAAAAGTAAGGAGCTGAGGCACTGAACAAACCACTTAATACCTGAGCCTCGGCTCCCAAATTCTTCTGGGCATTGATTCTCAGAGCCAACCTCTTTGCAATTTCCAACTTCTCTGCATTTCCAGCAGTTGGAGCAGGGACACTAGAAGTTCCAGGGGCTGCCATGTCTTTCACTCTCTTCTTTGAATTGAACATGCTTTCAATTTGTTCATCAATCTGGACCAGAAAGAAAGTAAAGTTATGAAATCATCTGGTAATAATTGAGATTTATGTGGAGCTTTAAGGTTTCCAATTATATGTTATTTCACTGGAATCTTAAAACCTCAGTGAAGTACCATTAGTATAATGATTCCCATTTTTTTCAGAATAGGAAATAGAAGCTGAAAAAGGTTAAGTGACTTGCCAAAGCAAGAGCAAACAAATTCCAAGGTTTAATTATTTTTGCTTCCAGTTTTGTTCCTTTATTAATTTCACAATTAATCATTAACTGTACCTGAGACTATCATACTAATATTCTTTCTTCCCAAACCTCTCTTTTTGAATTGTTTTTTATTCAAAATGGAAGGAAATATTAAATTTCAGTTACAGGTTAGTGAAAATAAATATGCAATCTTTTTTTTTCCTTGTAGGGCAAAGGTGACTGTGAGCCCCAAGCTAGGAATTGCTGATTTAACATTATTTTTTCCCCACAAAAAAGATTTGACTTAACTTTATGTTATTTTATGGTGTTTTACCTGTTTGCTATTCAAGCCTAGTAGATTATAAAATATGGGCCTCATCAAAATATTTATATGCTAGACTAGACTACTTGTCCCCACTCAACATATAAAGAATCAGTCCTCTCTGGTAAGTCAGGATAAAGGGCAGGAAATTTGGCATCTTTACATGAACATTCAAAGAGGACCTATTAGTTCAGTATGCTATGAAGGCAGCAGCCAAGTGAAAACAAAGCAGCCTAGTAGTTCAGCTGAAGAACTCAATGACTTGTGGGAAAATCAGGAGCATACATACTTAGGAAAACTAAATACAGGGAAAATGGAAAGAGAAATACAAATGGAAAGTTAAATGCAAGGGTTCCTGATTTTTACTTAAGTTGTTGAATATCTTTTCCCAATAATAATTATAGCTAGGATTCCTATAGCACTTTAAGGTTTGTGAAACCCTTCATGAATATTTTGATCCTCATAATCACCCTGGGAGGTACTGTTATTATCTTCATTTTACAAATGAAGAAACTGAGTCCAGTGACACACCTAGTAAGTCTGAGGCAGGATATGAACCTGGCCCTTCCTGCCTCTGGTTCTAGTGTGCCACCTAGCTTGACAAGAGAATGTTAATGAAATAAAGAGAGAAAAGAGTGAAAATTGGTTTTTAAGTTAATTCAAGGCCATTGCTGAAAGTCTCCATCCCCCAGGTTCCACTGAGTACCCAACATTTCCACTGTATTTTCATCTTTCTGACTATTTGCCAGCATATCTCAAAAAAGGGCATGTATTAATTTAAAGATTATGATGATTTATTTTTATAAGTAACTTCTTTACATTAACACATATATTTAGTCTGGAAAAAAATAACCTTGGGGCATTTCAGTCATTGGAAGATAACTCAAAAATATCTAATCTAAATAAAGACTAAAATCCCCATGGAGGCAGCAATGTGGCTCAGTGGATTGAGAGACAGACCTAAAGACGGGAGATTCTGGGTTTAAATTTGGGCTAGTAATAATATGATTGTAGGCAAGTCACCTAACTCTAATTGCCTAGCCCTTATTGCAATTTTGTCTTAGAGGTGATCCAACACTATTAATTCTAAGACTGAAGTAGGGGTTTAAAAAAAAATAAATTCTCTTTTTTATCTAAAAAACTCACTAGCTATAACAAAGGAAAAATATTTTCTATTAACACCCATATTGAAAAGAAAAACTTGATTCAAGACTTTATAAATGAAGTTAATTTAAAAAACACTTTTATTAAATAAGTCAGTTTTAAATCAATTTAGTTCAGAGGAAAACAGATTTAGAGAGGAAGAAAACTCAAGAATCTAGTTAGTCTAACTGATCCCTTTTGCAGATGACAAAATAGGCCCAAAAAAGTTAAGTAGCCTGCTCAAGGCATAGTAGAATTTATCTTCACCAAAAAAAAAAAGAGAGAGAACAGGTTTTGTTTTTGCCTTTGTTTCCCCATCCTACCTTACTTAATCTGGCCTCAGATATTTCCTAGCTGTGTGACCTTGGACAAATCTAACTGACTAGCTTTTATGGCTCTTTTGCTTTGGAACTGACACTGAGCATTGATTCTAAGATAGAAGGTATGGGTTAAAAAAAAACAAACTCAAAACTTCCTAAACTTACTGTTCTTTTAACTCACTAATTATTTTTCATGAATGTTATTGTAGTTGACACAAGTGTGGTCTCGTGGAACAACCATTATACTTGATAATTAGAAGGCTTTAGGCAAATCACTTTCTGAAACTGTTTTATCATCTGTACAAGGGGATAAAGTGTAGATGGAAGGGTATATGTGTGTAGAGGACATTTATTTTACTGAAAAGCAGGCCCTATTTAACAACTTGTAAATGAGACAGTTTCTGTGGAAGAATATCAACTGAAAGATTTAGTCAGGAAGAGATGAGTTCAAATCTAGTCTGAGACACTGAGTGTGTTCCCAGACAATTCACTTGGACTGTTTGCCTCAGTATCTTCATCTGTAAAATGGGGTCAATAATGGTCCCTACCTCCCTGGTTGTTGTGAAAATGAAATGAGATAATATTTTAAGTGCTTAGGCACATGGTCTGGCACATGATTGGTGCTATATAAATGCTTTTCCCCCTTATTCCCTTCAACTCCTAATTAAGTCTCTTTCTCTTACCCTACTTGTGACATTCCTATCTTCTATTCATGTGTTTTTAAGTAATAGAACATAAAACTGAGTAACCAATAGGAAGTGGGTCCCTAGCTTTAGATATGGAGTTGGAGCTACTACTAGGGACCATATCCTTCCAAGGTATTGTAAGAATCAGACAAATGCTCCTAAGTGAGAAGAACAAAGTGCACAAATACAGTTTTGTAAATTCAACCAAAAATAAAATACAGTGGGGCAGCTGGGTAGCTCAGTGGATTGAGAGCCAGGCCTAGAGATGGGAGGTCCTGGGTTCAAATCTGACCTCAGACACTTCCCAGCTGTGTGACCCTGGGCAAGTCACTTAACCCCCATTGCCTAGCCCTTACCACTCTTCTGCCTTGGAGCCAATACACAGTATTGACTCCAAGATGGAAGGTAAGGGTTAAAAAAATAAAATAAAACAAAATACAACCTTTCATGATAAAATTACTAGATATCATAATATCAAGTATGTGGGATTTGTTGGGACCTGTATTAACTAATCCAAGAGTTACACATGCATTTTAATAAAGGAGTCATTGTTCAATAATAATATAGAAAAAACCATATCCCTGATAAGCACTGGGAAAGATGTCATCAAGTATTGAATAATATGAAGAAACAACATTCTTTAAAGTACCTTTTGATGAAAATTAGATTTAAGATGAAAATACTTACATCGACTGCAGTATCTTCATCATCTGAATCCTGTAAACCAAGTGCTGCTTTTTGTAACTTCTTTCTCTCATTGGCTAAAGCTTGTTCTGTTTCGTCAAATTTGAATCCTTTTCCAGAAAAGCCACTACTTTTTTTAATTATCTTTCCTTCCTATCAGAAAGAAGGGGGAAAAAAGACATACATCATTCTATGACTATTTTTAATGTGTATTAATTGAGCTACTTCCCAATGTGCTATGCTAATGTCATACCTTCACATGTAAAGACAGATTAAAGCCATTTAAAAATCTCAAGAAAAACATTTTAAATCTTCAGATTCATTTTCCTCTAAAATTGATATTATTCCTCTAAGAAAAAAGTCTACAATGATTGGAATGTAGATGGACTTGTAAATATCAAAATGAAAAATATTAAAATAGATAAAAATTTGGGCAAAATTAAAGCAGGAGAGGAAAGGTTTTACTTACAGCTTTCTGCTGATCTTTGAAATCACTCCAAAGTTTTTCCAGATCATGAGGGACTGCAGTCCCTGACAATTCCAGAGCTTTAATTATATCACCTGCATACCTTGCTTGGTCTTCTGTGATAAAAGTATAGGCATACCCCTAGCAGATTAAGAAAAACAGAACATAATGCAAGACAAACCCTATAGGAGAAAATACTAAGGTTACAAATAGAACCATTTTCACAACTACAGTTTCAACTAAAATAGTCAAAATCTTAAAAAAGATTATTTAAGAGAAATTTTAAAAATCTGATGCATTAGAACTTAAAAGTAGCAGCAGACTGTAAACAACAGTTATTTTTTAAAACTATATATATAATGAATTCTTAAGGTCTAAACCCAATATTGAACAAAAGGGAAGTCTTCATGAATTTCTCACTACTGAAGTGATAAAAGATAAACCTCACTAGCAATTTTATTCGAAGCCACATTCAAAGTGCTAAACAATCTTTAGAGAATCAAGGCATTATCTCCTATTAAAAAAGGGATAAAACATGAATGCTGAGCAAGATAATGGCTCAGAATTAAAACTTTAAGTAGTGGTAATGTTGCATTGTAATAATGCTAGAATACTGAACTGAATTTTAAAATATCATTATTTTTAGTAAAATAGTGAACACTGTTTAGAGCATCAGCCAAGCTCAGATTCTATTCAATTCAAATTTAGTGTTTGTACAATAAATTTGTATGGCAGAATAAAGAATAAGAGTATAGTCTTAAACAATTCTAACTAAATCAGTGAAAGCTTTCACACTTTTCTGAATAAACATTCTCAATAATCTCAATTATTACCATCTATGTCCTACATATAGACTTTTTCAAAGGTGATCTGAGCTTCTTTGCTCACCTCTATTTCAATTATATTTTTAAAAGCAAAACAGAATACTTTATAGAAAATGGCAAAATAATGCAACTTCTTTTACTTTGTTGCCTGCTCTTCCAGTTCTGCCTGCTCTGTGGACATAATCCTCATAATGGTTAGGGCAGCTATAATTCACTACGAGGATTAAATGTTTCACATCAAGTCCTCGTGCAGCAACAGAGGTGGCCACCAGAAGTTTACATGTCCCATTCTTAAAGTCGTTAATGATGCTATCTCTGTCATATTGATCAATGCCTGCAAACAAACCACACAGAAATGTGAAATCATATAAGATCAAGTATTGCATTTCATTGGACACTAACAGGATAACAGAGAGTAAAGAATGAGACAAAATCAATTTTACATTGGCCACTCTCCCAACTCGTGAAATAAATGAAGGAAAGAGAAGACTAAAATTAAGTATCAAGTGTCTTTGTCATCTTCAAAAATCAGTCTATTTTTAGCTTCCTTTCTGAAAGGATTATAAAAAAGCCCTTTCTGACAATTTAAAATTATACAAGAAAAATCATTAAATTAAGCTTACCCTTTTGTTAAAAAATTTTAAATGTTATTCTGAACTTGAAAAACACCAAACATACATATGTTCATATAAAATGAATATAAAAAGAATACTACATATGAAACTGCAAATGTCTTTCATTATAAATAAAATTAATTTAAGAGCTAGAAAGTAACTTAAAACTGTTCATTTTACAGTGACTTGCCCAGCACTGCAAAGCTAAGAAATTTCTAAGCCTGGATTCTAACCTAGGTCTACTGCTAACTCTAAGTTACCCATACCTCATACCCATTAGTTCCTGAAATTAACCCTTTGTCAATGTTTCCCTCTGAACCTCTTTTTGACCTTGTTCTGTGCATTTTTAAATGTCTTACAGATTGCCGTTGCGCGTGAACGCCAACACCAGGCCACAACCGCACCTCCTTTAACAACTGGCGTCCCATGCCCCATGTGCCCTAAACTCTGTGCCTCAGTCTTTGGACTTCAAAGCCACATGAGGGTACATCAATAGATGATAATGCACAAAGACAATAGCCATTCTCGGTCACCAAGAGACTACCACTACAGATACTTTCTTCTTTCAGTCTTTCTTTCTGAAAGTTATCACCTCCTATTCTCAATTTATCCCTTCCCTAAAATAAGAAAAATCTCCCTTATAACAAACAAGCTTAGATATATAAAACCCAGCCAGACATCAACAATGTCTAAAAAGTATGTCTACATCTGTAGAACATCACGTCTTTCTCAAGAGGAGGGAAGCATGCTACTCTGGAGTAAATTCTTTCTTTACAAAGTTAAACTCACTGTATAATCTGGGCCCTTGGATCTGCTCATTTCACTCTGTACTAATTTGTACAAGTTTCCCTGAATTTTCCCCTCTAATATCTTCTTACAGTGCAATAATATTCCATTTTGTTGATATAACCCAATTGGGGAGATATGAGAGGTCTGCTACAAAACTGATGGAAGATCCTGTAGGATTAAGAGAAGGGCTAATATTCCAATTTTTAGACAAGAAGAGTCTTAAAAACAATAGGTCAGTAAAATTGGCAATTCCTAGCAAAATTCTAGAATGCATTTTAAAAGAAGTGGTTAGAAAGAAGGTCACAGATTCAGCAAGAATTGACCAGGACAGACTAACATTACTCATGCAAGTTTAAATTGGTTGATTGTGGAATGCTAGAGATATAAATTATTAAGCATTTATCTGATAAAATATCGCAAGATATTCTTATGGAAAAATTGAAAATAATGACTAGACAGACTCATAGCATAATCATTAATGGTTTGGTGTCAACTTGAAAGGTCTCTGATACAAGACCCAAGTAATCTATGCTAGCTAGGCATGTCTTTTTTAAAACATTTTTTATTAATGATCTAGCTAAATGAGTCATCATTTATAACTTTTTTTAAAGTTTGTTTTTTGCAAGGGGGGGAGGAGAAAAGCTTGGTGGCTTGGTTTTCCTTGTTTTTTGTTTCTTTTCAAATATGTAAATGAAATGCATTTCTTTCTAAAATAAATGTATCTGTTGTATATAATAACTGGTTTAAAATACAGACATGGATACCATATACTTTGTTTGGTTTGAGTGTTAAAAAATATGCCATCTGCAAAAATAGATGCAGTACAATGATGTCATCATAGTAGATACAATTTAAATGTCATTCAACACTGACACTTGGATGACAAGCTTTCATACAATTCATAAGCCAAAGATAAGTAAAAACTCTTAACAAAAACTAAATGGATAACTTGAGGACATTTCATGGAATAATGTAAAACTTGCTTAAAGATTTTTACAGCATGTAATAAAGAAAATACTCAATCATCTAAACTGTTTTACATGAGATTATTTATATAAATGTTGACCAAAACAGTAGTTAAGAAATAAAAATGAAATGACAGAAAAAAATTACTTTGAATATCAGTATTTTAAATATTAAAAATGTGACCCAAAGTGTTTATCCTCAGTCTCAACCTCTTCCAATTATATTACATATAATTTACACAGAACACTGGAGGGAAATATAAAGACATTAACCAAATTCACTGCAAACAAATCTATACATATTCATTACCTCCATGAAGAGACATGCAAGGATAAGATGCTCTCATTAAGTCCTTCAAAAGACCATCAGCATGCTCCTGTTTATCTACAAATATGATAACAGATCCCGATTCCTGGTAATGGCCTAGTAACTCAAGTAACTTCAGAAACTTATTTTCTTCTTCAATTACAATCTGAAAATACCAAGAAATTAATATAAATTCTATTACTTTTTGGGGGGCAAAATCATCATTGACATTTATTTGTGTCAAAAACATACTTTAAGTCCCTATTAAGGCAAAAGAAAAAAAGGTTATTGAATTTTTTAGATTACACCAATAAAACGTGGGTAATATCTAGAATAATCACTGTCTGCTCCTTTTCCTTATGCCATCATAACATGGGCAGATGTTGGTTACAGATCAAGATATATATAACCTTTTAGCTATGTTAATTTTGATTTTCCACCCATAAGTTCATTGGTGTGGGAGGCAAAAGAGAGAAGTAAAAAAATGAAGTGTCAGAGAGAGTCACTTCTATGCAATTACTCATAACATCTGTCTCTTAGAATCTTTGTTTTCAATTTATACCCATACAAAGATCACATCTTCTGTGAAGACTTTCCTGATCTTCCCTTAGACCTTGGGTGTTAATATTCTTTCTTTCCTCAAATCATGTTATGATTATAGATCTTCTCTTAATAAAGAGATTTAAAGCTGGAAGGATCAAGGTTGTCTAGTCCAATTCCTCATCTTTAAGAGATGAGGCAACTGATGCTCACAAAAGTTAAGTGATTTTATTAATTTGTATTCTCCCAATAAAAGTTAAACTCCTTGAAAGCATGAACTATTTTTGTTTTTACATCCATAGTAGCTAGAAAAATGCTTTTTTTCATAGAAGGTCTTAAACACATTTTTGTTGAATTCTATTTCACTGAGTTGAAAGAAATAATTTTAGCTTTTAGATGTTCACGGTTAAAAGGGTTCACAATACAAAAATATAATCATTCCCTTTCAATTTTTATGTATTCTGTTAAAAATCTTAGATTCAACACTGGTGTAATGGTTTCAAGGCAGAAGAGCAGTAAGGGCTAGGCAATGGGGTATAAGTGATTTGCTCAGGGTCATATAGCCAGGAAGTGTCTGAGGACAGATTTGAACTCAGGACCTCCCATCTCTAGGCCTGGGTCTCAATCCACTGAGCCACCTAGCTGCCTCCAGTCATTCCTTTTTTTTTAATAGGCAATGGGGGGTAAATGACTTGCCCAGGATCACAGAGCTAGGAAAGTGTCTTAAGGCCAGATTTGAGACTAGGACCTCCTGTCTCTAGGCCTGGCTCTCAATTCACTGAGTCACTCACCTGCCCCCAATCATACCTTTTTTAAACACATACTCCATATTACTTTTTCCCTACCTCTTTCTTATGCATTCATCTTCTTCTGCTCTGTATTAACTGTGTGATAATATATTATCTACCCAATTAGTCTATGAGCTCTGTGGGAAGAAACTGCCTTAAATTACCTTTAAACCAGCTACTAATAACTAAGCATAAAGTCCTGAACACAGATGTCTGATCAAGATTGAATTAACCAATTCCTGTGTAACTTTTGAAAGTAATTATCTACCTTGCCATATGTAAAAAATAGACTCGAATACAGGACTACAATCTCCATAAGCCTTTGCTCCACTTCCCCAAAATGCTTTGTAATCTCACGGGAATTCTGAGGTGGGCCGAGATCGAGGAAGGATTTAAGCTGGTGGCAAAGGTTTTTGGGTCTCTTTTGGACTTCCGTTTTGGAGCAGAGGAGTCTCTTCCATGATGTGAGGTTATTTTGTCTAGGCCTCTGGCCTAGGCACATTTTCCTTATCCTGTATTTTCTTTAATCCTTAATCCTTAATAAACCTCTAAAAAATATAATACTCCTTGCAGAGAGAAACTAATTTCTACCTGCCTCAGTTTCCCCATATTCCTAAAATTTTTAACTGTTACAGTTTTTGGTGACCACTAGATTGGATGAGAACTTCTCAAATTTTTTAGCCTAGATAATGATTTTTTTAAAGCCACATTTCTCCAAGATGCGCTTTAGAAAACCATCTTGATCAGCTCCTGCCTGCGGCCCTCTCCTTCTCCTGCTTCTGCTCCTGGCCTCTCACCTGGTGCCCGAGCTCCCGGCCCTGCTTGTCTGCACTCCGGCTCCCAGCCCTACCCACCCCGGCGGTCTGTCTCTCACCCATCTGGCCTTGGACCCAGACGGCTCATCACCCCAGCCCCAGACCCACGAGCGTGACCCCAGCCGGCTCGTCACCCAGATCCTTGGAGCAGATCGCTCAGGACTCATTGCGACCAGCTGGTAACAGTATTGGCCACGTGGGCGGAGGGGAGAGACTAGAAAGGAGAACAGGTAATTTTCCCTTAAGCTAAGCCTCCATGTGGATAGGGGTATTGACCACAAGAGGTTCATAGCAGGAGAGAAGAAACAGGCTTTTCAAACAGACTTTTAAGCAATGGGCTATTTAAAAGGATACCTTTTGACTGTTCTGGTAATTTCATTGATTTCACCTGCGTACCAGAAGAAAGATTCAACCCAAAGATTCAACTTTAACTTTGAAGGGGCAAATAAATGGGTGGCTCAACCAACTGGGAGCCAGACCTGAGGACATGCCGTCTTGGGTTAAAATCTGGCCTCAGATACTCCCCAGCTGTGGGGCCCCGAGCAGATCGCTCGGACCCCATTGCTTAGCCTTTACCACTCTGCCTTCCGACAATAGGCATCTAAATGGATAATAAAAACCCACCCAAGGAACTTTGAAGAGACTAAAGGCTATTTATTCTAAGGCATTTCAGACTCCAATAGTTTATACAAATCTCTGTATTTCTATTTCATTTTGATATTTGCTTCCTTTAAGGTTTAACTTTGTGATTTTAAGTTCATATATTACCGGATTCAATATTATTCTGCTTGAACTGAAGGTTGATTGAATTTATTTTGAATGTACTTAGTTTTAAAAATTCTGTTGTTTTCCCCCTATAACTATTGAACAAATATTATTGTGAATAAGCCCATATATGAAAAAACAGCTTTTTTTTATTTTGCCGAGGATAAATGGACTTCAGAACTGGTTATAATTGTATTAACAACTTTGAAAAATTTAATGTGCTAAATACCTCAAATGATTTTAAGGGTTTTTTTAAATATGATTTTTGTAAATTTTTTTAACAGTCTCTGGTTATTTTTGCCTGCCCCTAGCACGAGGTAAGGCCCATTCTAGTAGCTGAAGTGAAATACATTTTATAACCCCCAACCTTCCCACATTTCTAAATATGTGAATGGAAGTTGGGGCAGTTAATCTCAGGGCATTTGTATCCCTATAAGCCTCCAAGAAAAAGGAGCATCCCTTTGTTTATACTCTTCAGCTCACTACTTTACTTGCACCAGAATGATATATAGATTTCTTGATTATGTTCTTAACCCAAGATGAGCTTTACCTTGTTTAAAAAATATATATATATGTTTATTACCAAGGTTGAAAGATTTACTACGTTTGTAAAAATTGTGACGAATATCCATCAATTCATAGGCTTTTAAATTCATACAACTTATGAGAAATATGATAGTCTTTGTTTGCTATTGTAATTAATTGGGCTATTGAGAATTTTGGGGATATTGATATCTACATATTTGTACTAAATAAATGAAAAAATGTTACCTGTCTCAATTCATTTGTTTTCACTTACAATGGAGCATGGCCAGATACAAAGAGGAAATGGATCTCATTTTTGGTGAGAAAGCCTTGCATTTTATATTTTCTTAGCTGACAAGAGTGTCAATGATTATAAGCTATATTTTTGAATTTTTAAAGCTCTTTTATTATATTTTTCTTGCATGTGCAATATACTATTTGTTTATTATTTTTTCTCTCCTTTTTATATTTGAAGCACATGTCACCAGCATTAAGATTTTCTTTAACTTTTTGACTTTTCAGTACTATAAGTTTAAAATACATTTATCAGAGAATGCCCCTAAAGCTTGTGACTATAAAAATGATGCCACTAATTATTTTAAAAATTATGGGACTTTGCTTAATGATTCTGTCTGATTCCAGGACAAGATATACACAACAGAGCCATTGCACAGGGCCAAAGAAAAGCCAATCCAGGATGGATTGATGCACTTCTAGGCCAATACAAAGGTCTTGAACCTAGTGTGAAGACTCAAGGTTACTGTGTTTAACATGTTGTTAAGACATAGGCTTTCCTTGTGTCCACACTCACTCTGAAGATACAGATGAGTATCCCCAAAACCTTGGCTCATATAATCTGGTCCCCTTTTCTGCCTTTCATAGTGTGGTACCTTTCTATAGTCCTAGCTACTGACTGGGTAAATGCATCATTGCTTAGATAATTTTGATTGGGCCCTGATTCAAGGACCTGTTACAGATTTATTTTCCTTTTACTTAGAATTTTTTTCACATAAGACTTTGATAGTCTATATTTTCATCCAGAAATTTTTTCCTTTTCTTTTGGATTTTTCTGATATCTTTTTAATATCTCTTGCCAATTGATTCATATACCTCAGCCAGGCATCCCTAAGTGATCCCAGTTTCTTAATCACCCTCTTAATGGGGGGAATGTAAAAAAATATTATTATTTTAAATTTCAAAGTTTAAATTCCTTTTGAGAAGAATTTTAGGTAAAGAAGATGCTACCTCTCTGAATCCAGAACTGAACTGTTGGAGAAGCCACCATGAAGAAGCCTCCAGACCACAAGTTGCACAAAATTGAACTTTGGGTGTGGTTGATTGAACATTTTGGGGACTGCCCCCTAACAGGCTTTCTGTCAATGCGTCCAGTAATTATTGGTTTTGTTCTTTTTTTTCTTATCCTCAAATTATTGTAATCTTTAAATTGATTGTTTTCATGATCCTTTGGGGAAGGACTTCTTCCCAGAGGATCAAACAGGGGGATGTAAAAAATAGACTCGAATACAGGACTACAATCCCCACAAGCCTTTGCTCCACTTCCCCAAAATGCTTTGTAATCTCACGGGAATTCTGAGGTGGGCCGAGATCGAGGAAGGATTTAAGCTGGTGGCAAAGGTTTTTGGGTCTCTTTTGGACTTCCGTTTTGGAGCAGAGGCGTCTCTTCCATGATGTGAGGTTATTTTGTCTAGGCCTCTGGCCTAGGCACGTTTTCCTTATCCTGTATTTTCTTTAATCCTTAATCCTTAATAAACCTCTAAAAAATATAATACTCCTTGCAGAGAGAAACTAATTTCTACCTGCCTCAGTCTCCCCATATTTCTAAATTTTAACTATTACACATAGCATTGCTAAAAGAATCACATGAGAATGGTCATAAAGTCCTTGGAAAATAATAAATATCTAGATAAATGTAACATATTTTGTTAACAGAACAGAGCCTGGATGTGGAATGCAACATATAACAGAAGATGCAGATAATAATTTGATTTAGAGGTTTGACAAAATGATAGTAAATATCAGAATTAAGACTCAATTCAAGCACTCTAACTCTGAGTAAGTTGTATCATGGTGGAAAGCATTGGAATGGAAGTGGGGCATGGTGATAAACAATGCTGGCTCCCTCCCCCATGTCCATCCCTCAGCTAAGCAGTTATCAGATATGAAGGTCAGCCACTGATTAAAGCAGTGTCCTAAAGGAATAAATTCCATTGCTTATCTCTAAGGCCAGATACAATAATTAAAGTTCAGCTATGAACTTTTATATTTCTTTATATATACTTATATATTTTCTTTATATATACTTCTATATATATATATAAAATATATATATACTTATATATATTTCTTTATATATACTTACCACCTGCTGTTCAACATCAGAGCAAACCACGCTTCTGCCTCCAACCTGAACTTCAATTGGTTTACTCAGGATCCGACGGGCCAAAGCCTCCATTGCTCTAGGGAAAGTGGCAGAAAACATAACAGTTTGCCGATCAGGTCGGACATTATCCACGATGCGCATTACCTGTTGGAAATATATCAAACAAATAATCATGACCAGTGTCTCCCCAAAATTTCTTTGGAGAAAATAGCACATTTAAGCAATATCATAATGTTAGCCGCTTATTCCTAGCACACAGTAATAATAGGCAATATTCACACAGTTAAAAAAGTTAACAAAATGCTCTAATACATTTTTCATTTGATTCTCTTAATAGCTCTGCGATGTCCTAGAGGTTATTTGGTGAAGAAACAAGGGCATGGACAAGTTAAATGACTTGCTGAGGTCATACAGTAAATAATCAACTGCTACCAGACATGCACAGGAGACCTGACACTGGTAGTTCCTCTCAGATCACTGGATCTGCTAGTCTAGTCCTCATTTTCATCACTGGGTGAAGCCATGCCTATGAAAGAATCAGGCATGCCCAAATGCCAACCAGCCATCATGTAGAAGGCAGGCAAACCTAGCTGAATCAGCATGGCACTCTAAGGAAGAGACAGGAGGTAGCGTGTGCCAGGCCAGTCAGACCCTCACCACCATTTAACCACTAACTCATTCCCAATATTCCAGGATCAAGAACACCAGAGTACTGGGAATAGCAATGCTTCTTGAAACCCAGTGCCTTTAGCCCTCATCCTGAGAAGCAGTCCTGATGTAGCCTGATAACTAAATGCTCCTATATCAGTTATAGCCAGAGATACTAAATACCCAGAAAGTATCAGTGGAAATGAACTAGAGAAGTATTAACATCTACTTTGTTACTGTACCCTAAGGACCATGGGAATTTTCCATCTGACTTACACCTGAAATCTTCCTTGTACACCTTTTCCTTTTTCATTAGAATCCTTAAGAACAGGACCTTACTTTTCTATTTGTATCCTCAACACATAAAACAGTGCTTTGAACAATAACGCTTAATAAGTGTTTTATTAATTCACTCAAGTAACAAAGCTTGAATCTGTATTTTAAATATTATGCCTTTAAGATAATATACAATGAATACAATAATACTAAAATACTGCTAAACTCAGATTAGTTACAACAATCAATTTTGGTCCTAGAGAATATCTGATGTTCTTCCCTGATCTCAGCAAAGAGGAAGGAGACTACAAGAATAAAATATTGCATATACAGGTATCCTTTCCAAATCATAGGGATTAAGGGCTTGGTACCCTTTAATGATCTGGAAGATCCACATAAAATTTTTTGGCCTTCCCCTTTGTACCAGAGAAGTCTGAATTTCCCCTTTTTATTTTTGGGGTGTTTATAGCACTTCATGTTTTTATGAGTTACTAAACTTTTCAAAATAACTCTATATGTCTAGATTTTATATGTTGTCTGGGGCTTTCATGCTCTTTTCACAAACTTAAAAAAAAGCAAGCATATTTATGTTGATGTCATTAAATACTATATCTATATTTTATATATTTCTAAGTTTCTAAACAGTCTTCACGTCATCTGCAGCTTCCACAATACTCCCCCAAATTCCCATTTAATTTCTTGTGCCAACCTGTTCAAAGCTGCAATGGGGAAAGTCTATACTATCTCTCCACCACAACATCTCTGCATAAGTCCCTTTCTTTCCATCCATATAATCACCCTAGTTCAAACCCTCATCTTTCTTCTTGAAGCAATTGGTAGTACTATAGCTACAGTATCTGGCCTGGAGTCATTCATACCCAAGTCAAATCTGCCTTTAGACATTTTATTAGATGAATGACCCTGAGTGGCTCATTTAGTTTTGGTGTGTCTGTTTCCTCACCTATAAAATGGGAATAGCACTTCCCCCCAGGTTATGAGAATAAAATGAGATAATTAATTTGTAAAGCACTTTGCAAACCTATATAAACTAGCTATTATTACAGACTATTAAAATAGCCAATTGCTTTTTCTTATTCCAAATCATCTTTTAAAGAGGCTCCAAGTTGATTTTCATGAAGAACAGATACCGTCATGTGAACTTTCTATCTCTAGTATCAAACCTCTCATTTGGTACTTAAAGCTCTTCGGAACCTAGTCCCATTTTTTATCCTTCCTGTGTTTTTACATATTACTCTCTTCCATGCACTATGCAACCTAACAATAATTGCCTACTTGCTGTTCTGAATTCATTATGACACTAAATTTCCTGTCACTATTCCTTTGGACTCTATGTCTCTCATCCTTGACATGTAGTTCCCACCCTAATTCTGCTCCTTGGAAACTCCAGTTTCCTTTAAGAACCAGTGCAAGCACCATCTTCAGGGTATAAATGTACCAAATGATATGTCTTTAAGTTCCCCTTACGTATTATTCTAATGAAAGGTCTATATAAATCTCTCTCTCACATGTATTTATACCTACATATTTCTATATGTGTGTATGGTTTTTGCAAGCTGTTATATATATTATCCAAAAAGTAAATGCCTATTCTAGTTCAATGCATCCCCAAACACAATGCCGCTTTTCCCCAATTCTTATCCTCTACTACACAAAGGCTAGCTATACAGTATCAAGACTGGCATTCATGTGACTCCAAGAATTAATCTCATACTTGTTACCCATTTCAATCATTGATAGTTCAAAATCCTATGAAATTCCAGTTTAAATAGTGGTCTAAAGTTTGTGTTTCTTCTTTTGAAAACTATATTTTTTGAATATTTACATATAAAGGAATTTCATATATTAACATATTAATGTTTATATATTTATATTATATGTTGTATGATAATATATTTGATACATATATATAAATTTTATTGTTGCATTTTACATAAATTTAATGTAATATTATTGATCAATAAGACATGAGAAATTCAGTTAAACTTGCAAAAATGTATATGAATTGATAGAAAGTGAAATAAGCAGAGCAAAATGGACCATCTACACAATGACTCCTATAATCTAAATGGAAAGCTTGTTAAAGGAAAACCAAACTGAATAAATGATGGTCCCTGGAAATTAGATAAAGAAAATTTAATTCCCTCTCCATAGAAGAGAGATACAGAACTACTAGTATAGAATAGTCCACATATTATAAATGCAATCACTGGAACGTATGTTTTTGCTTCATTGTTTTTTCTTTGTGACTCAGGAGTGCTCAATCTAAGGAGAGGATTCATGTGTTCACATGAGTATAATGTACAAACTAAAAAATAAATAAATTCAATTTTTACCTGTGGTTCAAAACCCATGTCAAACATTCTATCTGCTTCATCAAGCACTACATATGTTACTCTTCGAAGATTTGTCACCCTACCTACAATAAGAAGAAAAATAAAAACAACAGGAACCAAAAATCAATTGCAAGTCATCTTTTAACTACCAAGGACTTTAAAAAACAGTAAGGGAACTAATCTAACTAACTTAAACAGAGGGGGATAGGTTAAATATTTTTAAAACAGTAAATTAGTTTTCAATCTTAGTTGTCTTAATCTAATGGTAAATATATTCTGGCAATGGGTATATGAGGCCCTTATTTTTTCAAACTCTTCTCTTGCATACCATCATAGGGCCTGAAGAACCTGTAAAACTCAGAAAACAGCCCTCTCCAAAACACATCATAAAACTATGACTGAGATGAAGCATCGAGCCACATCAGCCATTATCTGACAGCATCACCTAGGAAAAAACATATTAGAGATTACAGCGTATGTGTGGAAGGCAAAGTTCCAGTGCTAACTGATCCAGTCTCAGAAAATCTCCCTTCAAAATAGTCTATAACCTATGACCATATATTTAGAAATAACTTCTAGGGATTATTAATATCAATGTAGAGGAAACATTTTAAACCATTTTTTGCATGAGGATTCAATTTAAATTTTGCCACTGGTTCAAATAAGTACAATATTAACAATGAAAAATGAACAAACAAAACAGCACAGAATAATAAGCACTTCTAGGAATGTTAACTTTAAATCAGCTGGCATTTAAAGGCAAATGCAAGGTCTATTAAAGAAAAAAACAGATTTCAAAAGAAAACAGTCAAATTCAAGGTGTTTGAAGCAATGCACCACTACTCAAACTTTTTAATATATTGTTCTTTGCAGGCATGATTTTCTAGTATCTTTTGATTATCAGTTTCCTGAATTCAAATAAAACTCAGATATTAAGAAACTGATAAAACTCTTAAAGAAAAAAAGCATTACTACTAGCAGTCCTTAAATTGTTTTGTTTAAATACTACAATGCAAACTCTTGAAAATATTTTCTTCATAGTATTAAAACAAAGAAGCGACTTCTAAAAGTTACCCATCTTACAATTTAATATTCACAGCCCAAGTAGTTGGGCAAAATTTGGGAACAGCATTAAGTTACCTACCTTTGATGGTTAAAGTCTTGGAAGCCCAGTTCTATAAATCTTGACGGGCCTTTTTCCACAGAAGTTAAATAATGTCAACAGTTTAGTAATAGTTTTGATTTGGAGTACTTTAATAAAGCATTAAGATTTGTCTAAAAACATGCAATATTTACAAAAGACAAAATTTCTTGAAGCTGCAATATCTTGATTTAATTAACATCTTAATGCCAGCTCCTGAATAAGGAAAAACTTTTCAATTTTACCAAAAAGAGCAAGGCAATATTTTTCATTTAAAAAAATAATAAATTTAGAACAAAACTAAGCTGACAATTTTTAATGTTAAGAATTATTGGATGAGAAATGTTAAAAAATAAACCAAGCCCAAGTGTTTACTATAGAAATCTTAAATTAAATAGTATTGTATGAATTCAAATTAAAACTTTTCACAATCTCTTCACCGTAAGCAATGTCTTTGATTTCATTTTTTGAAGTCCATTCTGTAACAAAATGTCAAACATTCAATTCAAGATATTACAGCTTTAAGAGGTGATTTCCAGAAATCCAGTCATTTAAACTTTTCTTGAATATGTTTTGATTTAAGCAAAAATGTATAGAGTTCCATAATATGGAAAAAAATTGAAGGAAAAAAGTCTCTTACTCACCACTATTGGCTGCTAACATGTCAATCATTCGGCCAGGTGTGCAAACAATAATTTCAGCACCTCTTTTCAGTTCGGCAATCTAGTCAAAAAGACAATACAATTACAAATTAATTAACAGTCAACACTAGTCACTTTTGAGGGCAGCTGGGTGGCTCAGTGGATTGAGAGCCAGGCTTAGAGATGTAAGGTACTAGGTTCTACTCTGGCCTCAGACACTTACTAGCTGTGTCACCCTGGACAAGTCACTTAACCCCCATTGCCTAGCCCTTACCATTCTTCTGCCTTGGAACCAATACACACTACTGATTCTAAGAGAGAAGGTAAGGAGTTATAAAAAAAAAAAACACTGGTCATTTCCTAAGCACAGTTCCCACAAACTTAAAAATGTCACTTGGTCATTCTGTAAAATAAACTATTGAAGGCAATAACTCAAAGCTGATGGGCAGCTTCATATACAAATGTCCTAATAGCTATAAGGAAAATTAGGAATTATTTTAGTATTATTTTCATTTCCCGCTGGTTTTCAAACAGAAGAAACTTAACACAAGGTCATACCAATTTAAAAGACTTCAAATGAATTTTTTAAAAGAGTGGTTCAAATATTAAAACAAGTATCAAATTAAGTGATATTTATATACCAAATGTACTACAGGATAAAGCATCAAAATGCTGCCATTTTGAAATATTTTTTAGTTAACATTTACTTAACTTATATATCTTTATTTATGACTTTTTTTCTGGAAGGCAGATTAGTATCCTAAAGAGAATATTGTCAGAAGTTCTAGTTCCAGCTCAGCCACTATTAATCACAGAACTTCAGAAAAGTCAGTTCACTGCTCTAAGCCAAGTTAAACTGCCTACTTCACAAGGCTTTTATTATAATCAACAAGAGAGCATGTTAACTAAAGTACTGGGAAACCGTGAAGCACAAAGACATTTATTTTCATTACTGACATTCTTATGAAACTTCAGTACCAATAAATGAAGCACTAAATAAAGTAGGGTTATCCCTGAGGTGGCATCATTTAACACCTTGACTGCAGAAAAAGGGGGTGGGGGGGAATCTTTTACTTTTTTTATACGTCTTTCTTTGCCCTTCTCCACACAAGAAGGAATTTTATTTCAGTTAGAATTACTCTAAATACAAACATTTCTAGTCTAGTGAAACAAATGTCCAAACTAGAATTTCTCTGGCATGCTCTAACTCAGGATGATTTGAGGTAACATTTATAGTAAATTTGAATAAAGAACAGGCTCGTATTTCAGGAGTCACTTCTCAGTTTCTTTCTTGACTAACCTCCTCAGGGACTGAAAAGGAGTTTCTGTTACATTAGGTGGGACATGGCTCCAAACATTTCAGATGGGTGGACAGACAATGACTTTAACTAGACAAGACTGGGTTTGATTATCACCTTTAATCAAACATTTCTCTAAGAAAGGCCCTAGCTTTTGTCCCATACACTTTCCTTTGTGTAGGAGGAATCTGAAAAGGCTAGAGGAAAATATTTAATATTTTCAGGCAAGCTTTAAAAAGAGTTTTTGAATATGCTTTCACAATACCTGTTCACTGATTCCTGTCCCTCCATAGACACATACAACTCTAAGTCCCAATGTCTTGGAAAACTTCTTACATTCTTTTGTAATTTGTAAAGCCAGCTCTCTAGTCGGAGTCATGATGACAGCTGAAAAGATAAATATGTTTCAAGTCTAACCATCAAAATGTTAGAGATGTCATTCTTTTAAAGAGTAAATGTGAAGTCTCAGAAATGAAGTTCAGATCATTTATGGTTTAAATTTTAATTTACTTTATGCAGCTTTAAAAGCTGAATTTCAAAAGATTTACAGTAACAGAGGCTTGCATAAAGGATGAAATAAAATTTAACTGGAGCTTTAGTAACAGACTACTTGAAAGATAAATGAGGGGGAAAATTCCTCAGTCCACCTATGTGAAGTCTTGTTCAAATTGAATGTAAATGTCTCAAGTGCAAACCATAGCAAAAGAAAATTAAGTCACTCACTGTGATGCCAGAATCCACAATGCTGTTTCAGGAGACAACCTTCAAGGGATTATAGACAAAGAAGAACTACAGATTCCCCTCTGTTTCCAAGAGAGGATGTATAAAATTTTCCAAAACCTTATTGATGTTTAAAAAATAAATCTCTGACAGTGAATCAAAAATTCTGTTCCTGAGGACCTGATGAAAAGATTCTGGCACTAAATGCTTCCACGGCTAAAATATAAGGGAAAACAAATTTCCCTTTTATGTTTTGCGTCGAGTTTCTAGATCCATGGATATTGGCTAAGAACATCTCAACATAAATAAACAGATAGATGCACAAGGAGTCTACCTGCCGAGTCAGAGTTTAATAACTGAGCTGTGCCAGGAGAGAGGCTGTTTTTGTACTTCTGAGGTGTCACTCCAGAGCTCGGAAGATTCTCACTCCACCTGCTGGTAAGGGGAAATCAGCCCCAAAGTGCCAAATTGATACAGGGAATGTACACAAAGACATTTTTATTGTCACACTTATGAACATTATAGATTATCAGGTCTTATCTGGTTAACACAACACAACCTAGAAAAATTTTTAAGAAAAGGAATCTACCTATGGGACCTTCTCCTTCTTCTAAAGCCCTCTGATCCATGATGTGTCTAAACATGGGCAAGAGAAAAGCAATCGTCTTTCCACTTCCTGTTTTGGCAATGCCAATCAAGTCTCGTCCAGACATGATAGCTGGTATGGCTTGGGCCTGGATTGGTGTAGGCTTTTCATAACCATGTCTTAAAAAGAAAAACAGGAGAATAAAATGTTAATAAAAATCTTCTTATATCCTATAAATCCCTTAATCACATTTCAAACATCAAACTAAAGGGTAGAAAAATCTATACTATTAAGAAATACACTACCAAATATCTGAAAATGTGGACTAATGATTTTGCTAATATAAACTCCATAATAACCCACTTACTTTTTGAGGGAATTTAATATCTTCATTGAAATTCCACACTGAACCCAAGTTTTGATTGGTTTAGGACAGCCTTTTCCCTTGACTGTAATGCCCTCCATTTCCAATCGAAATATATTCACTTCTGCAAAACATAATCTAGGTTAAAGACCGTAAAATGTTTTCTTATATAAACAAAACTTTCTTGACAATTTTTGATTAGGTACAGTGACATTCTGAATCAATTTCCCCTCATTATTTGACTTAACCCTGTGATTATTCCATAAAAGAGCTAGAGAAAGACACATGGATTAATAGAGAAAGGGAGTGGTAGTTACTACTAAATGCCTACTCAGGTTTGTTTTTTTTTTAATTCAATTTACAAAGAAAGTAGTTGAGAAATAATATTTATATAAATTTCTAAAAATGACAAAATCTCATCAAGGTCACAAAGGTACCACCAGTTTCCCCCCCCCTTAGTGTTCCTAAGTCAAAACAAGGAAAATGCAACAGAAAAATTTTGCTCTTGCTTCTTTCAAAATATTATATATTCTTTGAACAATATCAAGATATTCCCAACACTAAAGAAAATGGTAATTTAACTTATTTTACCATCTTGAGACATTTTTGCCAGCTCTGGAACTTCAACGTAAAAGTTTTTTCTGTATGGTTCATATTCAATTTTTCCATGATCAACTGGTTCTAGGAGCTTCCTTTGTTTGGTCTGATATCCTGTCAGGGCTGTCTGAAGATCAACTTCTTCCTCTTCTGATGAATACTGCAGATTAGGAAATTATAAAATGACTCATTTGAAAGGATGGCTCTTCCCCAAATTTTAACTCACTAGAAGGCAATAATACCAGTCTCTCTTCTTCCTATATATTTTCACTTGGATTTTATGGTAATCACAATACTTCAGACTTCTTAAAACTGTCTAAAAGGGATGGAGTCTGAATACAGATAGAAGTATGCCATGTTCCACTTTATTTCTTTCATGAGTTTTTTGTTTTATGGGCAATACGTGCATTCCTTCATAACGTGAATATCGAAATATGTACTGCATGATAGCACATATATCAGATTGTTTGTTATCTCAGGGAGGGGAGAAGAGAACAAGAAAGAAAGAGAATTTGGATTGCAAAAAGTCAGAAAACAAATGTTTTTGGTGGACAGAGTGCCAGGCCTGGAGTTAGGAAGACCTGGGTTCAAATCTGCCCTCAAACACTTTCTAGCTTGTGACCTTGGTCAAGGTGCTTAACTCCAATTGCTGCCCTTGCAGCAATTTTGTCTTAGTTAATACTAAGACAGAAGATAAAGAGTTTAAAAAATTGTCTTTAAGTATAATTGGGGGAAAAACGTAACAAAATATTACTGGAAGAGAAAGAGGAAAAAAAGACTCTCTAAAAGGGAAAAGTCTTGGCTAATATTTTCTGTGGAGTTCTAGAAAAGCGCTATTTTGCTGCAGTAAAGAAAATGGTCTTAAATTTATCTTAAAATATTAAACTGTAGGTTGTAAGATACAACTGTTACACTTAATGTTTCCCTCCTCTAAGAAGCAATAAAGTAGATGGCTTTTTTTGGACACTTTTTCTATTCCTGCTCTGCTGCAAAATCTAAAATAAGGTTTAGTATTATGAAATAAACTATAATACAAAACGTTCAAAACACCAGCTTTATTATTCTTCCTTCCATAAAACTTTGGAACCCATAATGGAAAAAATGATGTTGACTTCCACCTTCTCTTTTCTAAAATAGTTTACAGGGGGCAGTTGGGTAGCTCAATGTATTGAGAGTTAAGCCTAAAAATGGGAGGTCTTGGGTTCAAATCTGCCCTCAGACGCTTCCTAGCTGTGACTCTGGGCAAGTTACTTAACTCCCATACTCTAGACCTTATGACTCTTCTGCTTTATTGATTCCAAGGCACCAGCTAACGGTTTAAAATATAAAATAAAATTAAAAAGTCTACAAATTTAGCCAACAAATTTACTAATCTACCCCTGAAAAATAAGACAATAAAACAGAAGAACTATCTTTTCTAATTTTATATTAAGGAACTGACAAGGTTACTGTAAGAGCATCTCCTTGAATACTTTTAACAAAAGATCATGAACCCAATGTGACTTTGGTTAATGATGAACTACCTCCATTGCATCCTGGTCATTCTCCATGAGTTCTCCTTTCTTCTTTTCAGATTCTACAGTAGCCTTTTTAGTTGTCACAACAGTGACAACCTTTGTGACAGTTGGTCCTGATTTCTGTAACACAAGAAGACATAAAATCTCCCACAAATGATATTCGACACCAGCTAAGCTCAATAGAAATGACTTAGATTAGTTTGTGGGCAAGTTAATGAATGACAAATAAAATAATCTTTACTAGTTTATACAGTGTAATAAAATACAATAATCCACAAAGCAGTATTACCAAAAAAAGTTTAATGTGTTTTTACTAATAGTACAAATATATTTAACTTAAAAGTAAAAAACTTTTCAATACTATATTTGTACAATTTATTAGTCCTACAGCACACTTTTGATCTGAGAGAAAACTGAAATATGAATAAACTTTTCTAAGATTACTTAAGTGATTAGATTAATAGTGGAGTTCATAAAAGAACCAAGATCTTAGGTAAGATTTTTTTAATGTAATTTATATAACCTTAGAAACTTGATCAAACAACAATTAGAACCAAACATAGAAACTAAATCATCTTGTTTCCATGTTCTCTTCTGAAGTTTGGTTTTATATTTTTATATTTTATATCTTCCCAGATTATATTGCTGTTATTTTCCCAGTATAATCACTGAATATATAATTTTAAATTTGTTTCTTCACACTACAGCATTTTAGGTATCTTCCTATTTTTCTTTGTATTCTTTGTATTTATCATTTCTTATGGTAGAATATTACATATAATATTCATTTCACTCAAATGCCACAATGAGCTTAGTCATTATTCAATTTTTGGTTATGTGTATAATATCAAAGGTTCTTCCACTGTAATAAAACAGTGCATTTGTTTCTTCACAAACCTATCAGGATTAGATTTTATTTTTTAACTAACTTTGCCAATTTATTAGACATAAGGAAATATCTCACACTTTAATTTTTTCTTCTATAATTTTTTCTATTTGTTAAATACGAATTTTTTAGCTTGACTCTTATTAGACAATCCAATTAATTTACATGAAAGAGTATATGTTTTAAATGTTGTAGTATCAACACTATTTTTTGAAAAAATTATTCATTTTTTCAGAAAATACAATTGCATTCTTAGCATTCTGTCCTAAAATTAATACATACACATTCACATATGTATGCACACACACACTACATTTTTTAAATTATCCAATCTTCTCAGTAAAAATTTTATTCTCAGTCTAGTTATATTTCAATCTCTGTGAAACTATTTTTATCTTGCAGGGTGCCTTAATATTGTCGCTGGCCAAAACAAAGTGTAAAAATGCAACTGAATCCTTATATAGCTATCTTAAGTCTTTGACAAGAATGGTTATCTTTGCTAAGATGGGGCTGAAATCCAATAAATCTTCTCTTTTGTACTATACTAATCCACCTTAAATCGTTTCTTATTTTTATGTAAAAAATCTTATAGAATTCAGATTTCTGTGCTTTGAAATGATTCTTTTTCCTGGTTGCTTATAAAATCTATCCATGTCATTTTAGTCTTGAACCTGGAAAATAGTGTGTCTCAGTGAGTTAAATTTGATGTTTACCCTCTACCAATTTTGTCACACGGAATCTATCATTCTTTTCCACCATTTCTAGAGAACTATTCTATACATTTATAATCAATAATTATTAAATAAGTGCACTGTGCTAATCTAGAAATAATGGCTTGACTGCTTTCCAACATTAGTTTTCAGATGATTCATACATGCTAAATTTTCTGTCCTAGCTCTCTCCTCAAGAACAATTACTTCTGCTTATCTCTGGGCATTTCTCAAAGAACAAAGTTTCAGAGAAGTTGCCAACTTGCCCTGATTGGAGAAGTTTCCTCAACTAGTTCATTATACCTATGAAATGATAAGTCCAGTCTCTATATTCTACAACCTTCAAATACCATTTTCTAAGGTGGACTTTTATATTAAAGTTAGGCAGCCATTTGGAATCTTGAGGTATATGGCATGAAACACTGGTTAAAACCCATTTCCCGTCTAGTTTTAGTAGTTCTTAATAATGAGTGTTTATCCCTCCCTCCCCCTGGGTTAATCAAACACGACAGTAGCATATTCACATCTCTGAAATATAAATGATTGTATGTCTACTGTGTCTCCAGACACAAGGTGATACTCTGATATTTGTGAATGGAATCTTGACCTAGCCACATGGCTGGTGCCCAGGACAAACTCATTTTGGCTGGGAGGGTGGGTTGAAATATACACGGTCAAAAAGTATCACCTTCACCTTGTCATCCAACCCTCTCTCCCTCCCTCCCTCCCTCCCTCTCTCTCTCTCTCTCTCTCATTCCTAATGTTCTTGTTCACATAGTTTAAGTATACTTTTCTTCGGGCTTTGCTGTCTCCAGTTTTCTTAAATTCATATTTTTTTCACTGTTTTAAAACTCATGTTTATTTCTTTGAGCATTTGTACCCTTAAAAATATATTCTTTTGAGCACTTTATTTCCTCCATTTGGTATTTTTAATGGAGATATTGAGGAATTCGATTTCTTTTGAAGTTTTTCACTCTTCTAGCTTCTTGGTATTCCCTGAAGTTACATATTTTTTAAAACGACCAAACAAGAAATAATGAAAAAGACAATTTACCTTCTCACTTCCACCACCACCTTTAACACTCCTCATATTAAATTTCTTGACCTCCTCTTTTACTTCCTCCATGTATGCATCTAGTGGATCTAATTCTTCATCTTCAATTTCATTCCCTTCCTTTTCTCCTTCTGCAGGCTCTTCTTCATCATCTAAAATACAACAGAATATATAAATACAGATTTGAATTTTTTACTTTCATTTGATTCAGACCTAAGTGACAACAACAAAGGTGATGCAACTGAAAGAGATGAGGGAGTTGGTGGGAAGGGTGGAAGAATGACAGATTCAGTTTTATTTACCCATATTTCTGGTTTCTAATTTCTGGATTTAAAAGGTTTCCATGAAAAATTATTTAGACTGGGGGATCAAAAACCTTTCAAAAATTAGAAAGTTGGGAAAAAAATGGAGAGAGATTTAGAGTAGACCAGACATAGGTAAGCCCTCTAATGTACATTTTCCCAGTTGCAGTACTTTGGGAAAGGCACATAAATTTTACTGTGCTAGTTTGTTCATTGGTAAAATGGGAACAGTGGATTTCCAACCTCATACAATTGATACAAAAACGCACAAAGACAATCGTCATCCTTGGTTACCGAGAGACTACCACCAGACCAGACAACTGATGTAAATGTGAGATAATTTATGTAAACTTTATGAACTCTAAAGTGTGCTTAGGTAAATGTCAGTTTTTTCCTGTTATGTCAGAAGGGGTGGAGGTGCTGATACTATCTGGAATGTATCAGTTTCCCAAACAGCAAATGGATTATACACCACTGAAAATTATGCTATATGCAACTTTTGCCAAAAGTGTCATAAGTAATTTACCCTTAAACTTAATTCTAAATTATATACTATGCCATCCCTATCTTGGACTTGTCCTATTCCTAAAAAGTGACCCTTCATTAAAAATTATTTATTGAATACTTTTATCTATAATCTAAAAGGTGGATTTAACGGGAAAATCAATCAATGCTACTCTGGCTTTACTTTTCTTCCTTCCCAAAACTGACCTTTGAGCTAACAGTTTAACAAACATGACACTTCCTAGCCTGATCCCTTGCTCTCTTGCCCTGTCACCATGCGTACCTCACCAAAGTACAATTCTGTATTATCCTCCTCTATTACTACTCCCACTGTGCTGATTGGGTCCAGTATAAATGAATGTTATCTACTGTTGACTGGTCAATTCACAATGGTCGTTTCAAAAAATCTCCAAATTAAGCTTCACAAACTATCAACCCCTCTTCTCATCCTCAACTGAGGACTTTGCCTCATATTTTACTAAGAAAATAAAGACTAATTAATGTGAACTTCCTTGATACCCCTTTCCTACATTTTGAAACCCCCTGAAATCAACATACCTTCTTTTCACCCTTACTCCAGCCCCTGAAGTGGCCTTTCTCATCAAGGACAAACTTTGCCTACATAAACCATTGATTCCATCCATTTCCATCTCCTCCAGCAGACTTAACAACCACCCTCCTCTCTAATTCCCAATCTCCTCCATTCTAATGGGTCCATCCCTGCTACCTACAAACATAGCTCCTTCTACCATTTGACCCTATAATCCTGTCTAGCTATTGGTCTCATATTTCTTATCCCTTTCACAGCCAAATCCCCAGATTAAGTTATTTAATCTATAGTTGCCTGCATTTCCTTTTCTCTCTCATTTATATTTGGCGTTTGACCTAAGAATTCAACTGAAATTGTTCTTTGGTGCAATGGAATGGACAGTGCAGTGGCTTCAGAATCAGAGGACCTATATTCATATTCCATCAGTGATACTACATGTGTGAAACTGGATCAGCACTTAACCTATATTTGAATTTCAGCTTATTTGTAAAATAAGGCAGCTAGTATATATAGCTTCTAATGGCCTTCTATAGTTCTTGTTTAGTCATTTCAGTCATGAACCTCTCCGTGACCCTATTTGGGTTTTCTTGACAAAAATTCTAGATCTACAACTATTACTCTAAAACTTCCCAAAATTGCTTATTACATCTGCTGGCTTTTCCTTAATCATCCTTCTTGATTTCTCTGTAACATTTGACAATGTTGACCACATTCTCTCTCCAGAATATTCTTTCTGGATTTTTGCTACAATGTTCTTTTGATTCTCCTCCTACTCTTTGATGATAATTTCTTAATCTCCTTTGCTACATCATCATCCATATCATGCCTCCCAAAGAGAGCCATAACTTAAGGCTCTGTCTTAAGTCCTTCTCTCTCTCTGCTCTATTTTGGTGATCTCTTTAGCTCTTTTTTATATAAAAAAACTCCCAGAATTATACACTCAGCCTGTCTATTTTGAGCTCTAGCCTCCCATCATTAATTACTTAATGTACATTCTAAACTGAATGTTCCATAGGCATCTCAAACCCATCATATCTAAAAATAGAACTTACTATCTTTCTCCACAAACAAATCTCTCCTCTAGTCCTAATATTTCCCTTGGTAGCACCATCTTTCTCCTATGCATATAGGTTTATAAACTCAATCACCTTTGATACCTCATTCACTTTCTCACCTTCACCCTAGATTTCCAATCCATTATCAAGTCTTATCCCTTCTTCTACAATTTCACATCTCTATTCCCATCTGCCCTTTTCACAGTCACTATCCTTGTGCATTACTTCACAACTACTGCAAGAACCAATGCTAATTGGTCTTACTGCCTCAAGTCTTTGTACTTTCCAATCTATCTTACATGTAAATCTGTCATGTCATTCTATTTAGTAAACTCCAATGACTTTCTAATCTCTAAGATCAAATACCAACTCCTCTATTTGGCATTTAAAAACCTCTACAACCTGGTTCCAAACTACCTTATTTTCCTTTACACTCTGCCATCAAGCCAAATTGGCATTCCTGCTATTCCTCACCCCTACTCTATTTCCCTTACCCACACCTTTGCAAAAGGTGCATGTTGGAATGCACTCATAGAATCCCTCAATTCTTTCAAGCCTCAGCTCAAGAATTACCTTCTAAATGTGGCTTTCCAAATTTCCCCTATATGCTAGCACTCCCCCTACCCAACACCACCAAATTCCCTTGTTTATTTTGTACATCATCTCCTTCAATAGAATGTAAGTTAGGGGAAGCTAGGCAACTCAGTGGATGGAAAGCCAGGCCACGAATTGAGAGGTCCTGGGTAAAATCTGGCCTCAGACACTGGGCAAGTCACTCAAGTCCAGTTGCCTACCCCCTCACTGCTTTTCCTTCTGCTTTAGAACTGATCCTAGTATTGATTCTAAGACAGAAGGTAGGATTTTTTTTTAAGTACTTAAAGAAAAAACTTTAATTTTTGTCTTAATATGCCAGCTGCCTAGCATACTGCCTAGCATATAGTATGTTCTTAAATGTTTCACTAATTTGATTCACAAACTGGCTGTTAAGCCAACAAATTAAGAAAATACCATCATCATCTTCAAGACTCCATTTTTTCCCCTGCTTCATTTCTTCAATTTCTTTTTTCAGTTCTCCTATATTTTCCATTGCTTTTTTGCGCTGTTCTTCTCTCCATTTTTCCACTCTCTCTTTCCGTTTTCTCATTTCCTCTTCTAATTTATTCTGGTCAAAGTTCTAAAATAGAAAAGAGTTGCTAATTAAACTTCATGTGACATATACCAACTGTGTTTACAACATAAGAAAAGAACTATACACAACTGCTAAATATACATGAGGAACATGTTATCCACACTAAATTATATTAGTTTAAAAGTCTCTTCAACTAAGGAATTTGACTTTAAAGTTCAAAGAAATTTACCAGAATAGTTTTACCTAAATTCAGAGTAGAATCATATTCTATAAGTTATACAGTCTTCTCATGTTGCTTCCACGTAAAGCTCTATTTCCCCACTACAAAGCTGTGAGTAAACCACAATTATCCATATAAATGAAAAGGCAATTTCCATAAATGTCATCTATCCAACTACAAAACTAACTCTTGGTGCTAGCTTCCTGAAACAGGTAACTAGAATTACTTTAAAAGAAAGTATATTGCCATTAAAGTACTTAAAGTTTACCAGATGCACTGAGCTTAAATTAAGAGACCTGAGTTTCAAATCCAGCTACCCCATATACCTTTGTGACTCTAAATAAGTCACTCAGTCTCTCTGAGACTCAGTTTCCTTATCTGTAAAATGAGAAAGTTGGACTAAAGTCCTTCTAGCTCTTTAGCTGTGATCTTGTGATCTTTGTGACACCCAAATGAAATAAGCTTTAGTTCTGAATTTCTCTGTAAGGGAGTGAAAAATAAACTTTAGTTTATTCTCTCTTGTCATTCTGGAAGCAGTTTAATAATACTTTTAGTTATAAATTAGTACACATACGCTAACATCTTTTTCCTTTTCTTCTTCCTTGTCATCTTTTTCTTTTTTCTTGTCTTTAGAAACATCTACACCATCTGTTTTTTCTTTAGATCTTGACCTGAAGAAAAAAAGAAGACATTAATCTGAGATCAACTATATGCTTTTTAGGACATTCATATGAAAATATTTTTACACATTTACACAACAAATTCCCAAGTAGTTAAATAAAGATAACACAACCTACTTTTCATAAATTTGTCTACCAAATACATTAATAATATAGGTTAAAAAGAATTGAAAGTGGTGAATCCATCCATTTCAGATGTGTATATTTAAAGGTTTTACAATCTATCATAATGAAATCAACACCAACTACCATTACAAAGAAAAATAAAAGGCACAATGTTGTAGGAGCAATATCAACTAGGTTCTTGTTACAAAGATAGGCTACTTTGTCACAAAGGCCTGATTTATCCATGTATCTGTTGATGCAGTTTCCTAGTTGCCAAGGTCATAAAAAAGCTAGCCCAGCTTTTTTATTAATCCTTCTACTTGATGGATAGCCTACTGCTGCAGGAGTCATTACGCTGACACGAACTCAAGACATTGACTAGATATGTTTCTAGAGGGACAAGGGAGGTTTTGTTCACATGATACTGCTTATACCCTTGCTGAATATCTTTTCCATGCTAATGCTAAGTAAATCTCTTTTTTGTTAAGTGTTGCATGATACTGAAAAGTCTCATCTTATTTTAAATCAAAACCAGAAATTCCAGACCAGCCCAAGTTGGCTCTGAATCACATTTGGTGTTAAATCAGCAGGTCAAAATCAAAATGAACCCATAATTAAAGTGGAAGAAGGGCTATTAACACTTTCTTCACCAGTCTAAAAGGGAAGGCCAGAGGTTGTTGGGTCTCCTTGAATTTGGGGGAACGCATATTCTCCTCCTGGGGATCCTAATTACTCCCATTTATCAAGTTACTCACAAGTTTGCCTCTTTTTAGCGGGGCCTATGTTTTTGGGAGTTTGGGTCCATTAATGACCAGACTGAGTAAAGTCTTTGGTAGTAACTACGGATGGCTAACCAAACTACTATTAGTTTCTGGAGCTGTAACCACCTCAAAGCAACATCAGTGCCCTTTGTCCAGAATTTCCTACTCTGGACTTCTACTCCTAAATGATCCAAGATAGGATTTTCCAATTGTTAAATGGAAATGGTACATTCGACAACTTGCTTGGTTCCTTGGGCATTAACACTTTTTAAGAAAAGGAACTTATTCTTTTGGAGGCTTAGCATTATTACGGAAAAATAAAATGCTAATAGTTTTTGGTTCAATCATTTTGGAAAACAACAAACATCTAACAAATGTCATAGAAATGTTCATAGGAGGCAGTTAGGTGGATTGAGAGCAAGGCCTAGAGAAGGAAGGTCCTAGGTTCAAATCTGGCCTCAGATACCTCCTAGCTTTGTGACTCTGGGCAAATCACTTAACTCCCATTGCCTAGCCTTTATCACTCTTCTGCCTTGGAACCCATAGAGTGTTGATTCTAAGGTGAAAGGTAAGGGCTTAAAAAGAAAAAAGAAAATGTTCACACCCTGTAACCCTGAAATTCCATTATTTGGTTTAAACTCTACTGAGATAGGGGAAAATCTGTAGAAAAATATGCCAAGTAGTAGTATATGTTATGGCAAAAAGCTAAAAACAAATTATGTATGCAGTGATTAGGAAAACAGTTGAAAAATTATAACATGAATATAATAAAAATTATCTAAGAAAACAAACATTAAGAATTCATAGAAAAGGGGGCAGCTGGGTAGCTCAGTGGATTGAGAGCCAGACCTAGAGACGAGACGTCCTAGTTGTTCAAATCTGGCCTCAGACACTTCCCAGCTGGGTGACCCTGGGCAAGTCACTTGACCCTCATTGTCTATTAAAAAAAAAAAGATTTAAAAGAAATATGGAAAGATACAAGATGACAGCAAAAAAGATTTAAAAATATGCACACTGAATAAAATTATGTAAATAAGTACAATAAAATTCATGTTAGATACATATGCTGACTTTGTTCAAATGTTTGGTTTAACAAGTGACCAAACAAGGGAAAAGATTATTATTATGTATATAATCATTTTTTTGTTTTTATTTTGCTTATTTGGTCTTTTTGTATTTTCTCTCTTGTGTTCTTATTCATATCTTTTTAATGTTCATGCTTTATTGATAGAAGGCAAAACAAAATGTTAAAAGAGTAGAATTTTTTTTTTTAAGAAATGAGAAAAATGACCTGGTCCTATGCTAGAATGATGCTATGGATAAGAATATTACCTATTCTCTGCTTTCTTATTTTTGCCAGGACTAGAGGATCGGGATCTTCTTCCTCGGCTTCTGCTTCTTGACCGTCTCCTGTCTCGACTTCGAGATCGTCTCCGCTCTCTGCTTCTCTCTCTCTCTCTACTTCTTGACCGTCTAAGAAAGGAAAAAATCATCAATTTAGCGGCATGTCATTTGAAACCTGTGGTTACTTCAAATCGCTTTTCCCCAATTATGTTCAACTCATAATAACCAAGAAAAAGCTTAAACAAAATGGAGAAAGCCGACCTTGAAGCAAGCCTGGGTTCATTCAATTGTGAGGACCTTCAGGGAAGGAACGACCTTTTGCCTTTCTCTTTATCTCCATTTGCTTAGTACACTGCCTGGTACTGAGTAGGTCCTTAAAAAATGCTTACTGATTCACACTTTTGCATGCAGTCTCCCCCAATTAGAATGTGAGCACTTTGAAAGCAAAGTCTGCCTTTTTGTTTTGTTTTGCCTTTGTATCCTGAGACCTTAGCACAGGGTCTGGTAGATAGTAATTAATAAAAGCTTGCTGACTGTTTGCTGTCATTGACACATCCTATTTGGGTCAATTATTTAAGCTTACAGTGCTCTAAACAACTCTTTAAAATCAGGTTTAAAATCAGGAAAAACTTGCATTGGTCAAGGGAGCTTATTCATCCAGGAATTCCCTACACCAATGAAATCACAGATCTAGTCCCTTTGTCTTCCCTTTAATAAACATCATTTGAGTGTCATGAATAAAAATGATAGCTTCAATGCCAATCAACTAAATAAGAATGGAGCAAGTGAAAAGCTAACATATTATTTTATCTTTTAAGCAACTAGTCAAGAAAATGTTTTTTAATTACCATCAAGAAGTTTCTATAAAAGTAGCATACTATTATTATGCTATTTATAGTTCTAATGTTAAGGAGAATTAAGGAAGGGATGCTATGGCAAGTCAATGACAAGAGAAGGGAAAGACAAGGAATAGATTTTGGAAAATACAGGAAGGGAAATAACAATATGATCCAGTCGGAAAATTAAATTGGCTCCAGACACCCAGGTCATGTTGATCTTTCTGGGAAAAAAAAAATTGAGAAGCCTAGAAACAGGCTTGCAGAGCAAGGGTATAAAATAAATGATAGGGTGGTTAACAAAAAAAAAATTATTATTTGCAGATTTTAAGCAAAACAAAGCTGTACAAATATCAATATCATTGTATTTCTCAGCATTTAATGAGTATAACCTTTGATAAAAACAGGTAGCATGGCGGCTGCTAACTGAAACAATGGATAGAGCACTGAGTCTGGAAGACTTGAATTCAAATTTGATCTCAGAAATTTACTAGCTATGTGATCTTAGGCAAATCACTATTACCTGTTTGACTTAAGTTTCCTCATTTATAAAAGGTGGATAATAATTGTTCTTAACACTTATTGTGAGAATCAAATGAGATAATAATTGTAAAATGTTTAGCATAGTGCCTGGCACAGAATAAATACTATATAAATGTCAGTGATTAGCTATTATTAATTATGCTAATAACTCATACCTATATAACATTTTAATATCTACTAGATAGAATGTCGTGCCTATAGGAAAATGAACTATAATAGTGACCTCACTTTTCTTCCAATAGAAAGAGATGTTCAAATTGATATTACAAAGCCAAATTATTCATATTCTCCATGTTCCAGGAGGACCCCTATATAGTAACAAAAAACTGTTTCAAGAATTGAGTTAAATCTGATTAAAACCAAGTTGCTGAGAAAGACCTGAATTGGTAGACTCTTAGATAAGAGATAACAATTAGATAACAATGTGGATTTACTCAATAAATCACATTACAATGTAATTTACTAAGAGACTGAGTGAATGTTTGTTAAAACAGTTATATTAGTAGAGGTGGGGGATAGTTTAGGGGGTGCAGGGACTCTGGTGCACCAGGGGTTTGGGAACCACATCTGAAGATTCATTTAAAAATTATCTATTTTGAGCATGTTCTGATGCTAAGTTATAGAAACAGGTATTTATCATTTTTTATTAAACAAGAGAATCTAACTCTAAAGTTACCCTATATGTTCATAAATTCAGAATCCTGAGGTTTGAATTAGTTCTCACCATATAACCTAGTTATTGGCAATTCAAATTTTTAGTGATTGTATTAAATTGTATTGATTTATTTTCCAAGCAATTTTAGGGAAAGATGTTACCAATTACAGACCAGAAAAAGAAAATCTGTCAAGAGACACTGCTCTGAGAGCCAAGCATGATTCAAAAAGGCCTAAGGGGAAGATGACAGTAATAGAAAATGTCCCCAGAAATCAGATGGCTACATCATGAGACTCTTGAGTCCTTGGATAGAATGGAACAGTGGAGCTTGTGTTACATATCTCTATCATGGATATGATCATTCCTATGTGCCATTATTTTATTTTATTTGTAAGATCCTTGTGCCAAAAGGGGGAGTGCCCCCTAATGGGGCTATGTGTCAATGTACTTATCAACCAATTTTCACATCATATTAAGAAACATCCAAGCATCATAGTTAGACCCTTCATGAAATGTACAGGACCTTAAGGTCCTTATGTATCCTGGTGAGCCAATCTTGAAATGTATAGATATAGTATCTGGAATGATTCACAGGGGGAAAGAGTATGTCTCCCAATGAATCATAAGGGGAAATAAAGAAAATTAATTTTGAATTGTGGGAAGTTCTATATGAAACCATTCTTAGTTCTATATGAAACCTCAGGCTTCAAAGGTCAGCTAGACTCCAAGATAAAAGTAATTTACTTCCCAGACCTCAAGGCATCTCAGTGGGCTGGCTTTTGTGAGATGGAGGGTAGAGACCTGCTCCTTATTGATCTATAAACAGGAACTCTCTTAGGTAAGGGAAGTTGGCAAGCTCTAGCTATTGAACTTCACAGCCAGGTGGCTGGAAAGTTTGTGCTATTATCTTTCTGGTGAGATTCATCTCTATGTGAGGAACTAAAAAGACTTAAATATCTAAGAGTTTCTTAGCTAAAAATAGGAACTAAGAATTTAAAGAATGTCTTTATATGAGAAGGGGGTGGGGTAGGGGAGGGAAAGAACATGAGTCTTATAACCATAGAAAAACACTCTAAATAATCTATTTAAATTTAAAGAAAGAAAGAAAGAATATCTTTATAAGATATTCTTATAGAATTTCCAGATTTCTAAAAGAATCTCCAAATAACAGAATACATAAAGAGATTTTGAGCTGGTAAACTCCTTGCCTAATTGAAGTCCAAGAAGATGTAGGTTCAAATCTCACCTTTGGATAAGTACTCTGTGCTCCAGACAACTCTCAAAGTAACTTATAAATTATAGGGAAGGTATGGGTCTGCCCTTATAGACAGTTTCCATACTTGGGAATTCCCTATATCAAACAATGAAAAGGTCCAATCTCTATATCCATAGAATAGGTGCCACTTAACTTTAGTTTATCACATCCTTTTTGAAATATCACCACTAACCTTAGGCGTTTTCTGTCTCGAGATCGAGACCTTCTTTTATCCCTACTTCTTGATCTTTCTCGCCTTCTATCTCGGTCTCTGCTTCTTGAACGTCTATCATCTCCACGTTTAGTTCTTTTATCAGATGGAGAACGACTCCTAGAGCGGCTTCCAGATCGACCCCGGGATGCAGATCGTTTCCTATAGTGCCTACAGTTTTGACAATACATAATAATTACATTTATCAAAATCAAAACAAAAAAGTATACGATTAAAAAGACTACCTTTTTTTACATTAATTTTAAAGGAATGGGGACAAGAGAATGAACATATTAACAACTGATTATCATGTAAGCAAGTAGAGAGAATATCATATTGGGAGGGAAACGATCTAATAGAATTTATACAACCTAAACAGTTCTTAATAGTATTAAATTAACAGAAAGTGGTAGTAATAGTCCATATTATTTTATAAACAGATTACAAACTTTTGTTTTTTGCTTTTGTTTGGATAAATCAAGCTTTAACTTTCTTTAGATATGTTTATAATAAAAATTATTTTTATGAAAATAAAATAACACAAAGACTACAGCAATATAACTGAAAGAATAAAAATATGTCGTTATAATGACTGTTTAGTAAAAGAGATAGGAAAAAGTACTGCCTTCCTTCTATGCAGAGTTAAAAAGATATCTGCAGATCATTAAATATTGTCAGGCTTGTTTCTGTGGTTAGTTGAGTTTTAATTGTTTTTAAATCTTTCTTTTAAAATCTTTGTTACAAGGGATGGCTCACCAAGAAGAGGAAAAGAGAAAGAGAGTCAGAAACAAATGACAAATATTAAAAAGTTTTTTAAAGAAAAGTTCACTGGAATAGAAGTCAGGAGACTTGGTCTATGCTACTATGTGATATCTGACAGGTCTCAATCTCTCTAGGCATAGTTTCTATTCTTTAAAAATGAAGGGGTTGGTAAAAATGATCTCTAAGGTTCTTTCCATTCCAAAATCAATTTATTTACTCATCTTTTAATACTCATTATACTTTAGTACTTTTATCCATCTTTCCTAAGTTGTACCAGTTGAAGGTAATATAAAGGCAAAAATGAAACAATTTTTGCTTTTAAGGAGTTTACTTTCTATTGGAGAAGACAAAGTATACCACGTATACAAATTGTTACAGTTTCAATGACAAGAGAATTCCCACCAATAGATTTCAAACTATCAATACCCATTCCAACTTGTGTTAATTTTATAGAAAGTTTGCCATGGAGGAGTCCCTCTAGCATATTGGAGGCCTTCTGCTTTTTCCCCCTCATGTTATAAGGGTACAGGAACTTGAAACATCTAATTGTCGGCCTTCATTCTAAATTCATGATACGTCCATATAATTCCTTGATTCTCTTTACTCAGTTAACAACCCCTTTTTAAAACGCAAGATACCATACTAAGGGATATAAAGAAAAGCAATGACAGCCTCTACTCTCAAGGAGCTTATATTCTAATAGGGGAATGACATGTAAATGAATTGGAACATATGAGACTATTATTATTACATAGAGCAGATAAACAATAACATAAGAAGAAGGCGGCAGCTAGGTGGTTCAGTAGATTGATAGCCAGGCCTAGAGATAGGAGGTCCTGGTGTCCAAATCTGACCTCAGGCAGTTCCTACCTGGGGAATTCACTTAACCCCTATAGCCTAGCCCTTACTGTTCTCTACCTTGGATTCAAGACATAGTATTGATTCTAAGACATGTAAGGGTTTAAAAAAAAATTAGTGGGAAAGGCTCTGCAAGCTAGAACAAAAAAAAAATTTTTTTTTTTAATTCTACAAAAAGTATTAACTGAGCTGAGTGTTGAAGGAAGCCAGGGATTCGAAGAGGCAGAAGTTGCGAAAAAGAGAATCCCAGGACTGGAGGGCAGTCTGGCGGACCTAAGGTAGGTTAATAGTAAATAGAGAAGCAAATCAACTTTGAAAATAATATGCTGATTTAATCATATATTTTAAAAGAAGAGCCAAATGTTAGATTCACACTTTCATTTATAAAGCTCTTTTTATATTTTACTTTGTTCATGGAAATGCTCATCTTTTTCAGTGTCTGTCAAGTTCAGAATTTTAAAAGAGACTGACAACTCTGAACAGAACAGTTTCAGTTGAATGATGAAGTAGAAAGGTAGCCTGGAGAGATTAAAATGTTGTAGCTGGTTCACACTCCATTGCCTTTTGTGTAAAATGTATGTTTACAGTGGTGGTGTTCCATTTTTTTTATCATATAGGAACATCATATAATATCCATATTATAAAAGTCAGTAAAAGCAACACATAGACTAATCTACTCCTCCTGTTCAACTCTAGGCCCAGTCACCTTTGGATAATCTCTATAGGCTGTATAAATAGATGCATGTTGAAATCTGGGCAATAGATATTCTTAATGTACCTTAGTCTTTCCTATATGGATGGACAGACTAAACTTCTTTGAGTACAGATCTCATTCAGAAGGTTAAATTTTCTATATTGTTCTGGGGGTTGGCATAATTAACATATTTTCTGCAAACTGTAACACCTAAAGGTCCTCATCATCCACAGAAATATCTTTCCAACAAGGATTCTGCACTGGCTCTTTTTCATCACAGTGGCGAATTCCATGACTGATCTTATGTTTCCCTGCCTATTCCTCTCTTATTATCATAAAGTCATTAAAAATATCTATGTTGCTATACTTTCCAAGGAGTATGGATGAGTTTGATATATGGATGGTATAAGGATGATATTAAAAATTAAGCAATTATAATAATAAAGAGTAATAATGTATTACTCTTAAGAAATTAGAAATTATATTAATTTAGAGATAAGTAGAGAAGCTGGCTTTTACAATGGGAAATATATTGTTAAAAACAATCTGTAAGGTGATGTTTTCTACAAGATATACATTTTGTAATCAACAAACAATGAATACAATAGGATCTCATATTCTTTACATCTTTTAGTTAAATGTGAATTGGAAAGAATGGCCTATGTTAATATCACATGAAAATTCACTAATATCCTCATTAATTATGCCCTCGATTTGTATACAGACAGTTCATATAAAGATTTTGCATAGATTGGAGAGTAGTAATATAGGTCAATAGTTATGAAGTTCTCAGTCACTTTTTTGAGCTTTTAGCAAGATCTGAGACATTTTCCATGCCTCCATCACTTCATTGTGACAATTAGTTTACACTAATTAAATTTTAAAATGAAATTAGTCAGTTATTTCTGTTGTTATTTCTCATGAAGTAAAAAAAGTACATACAGAATAAATGAGACAGCTAAATACAAAGTACTAAAAGAGAGACTGAATATTAGCAGTTGCAGAAATCAAGAAAGGCTTTGTGTGAGAAAGTTGTTCTTTGAACTGAGTCTTGAAGGAAGTGAAGGCTTCTAAGAGGTAGAGGTGAAAAAAAGGAAATTCCAGGAATGAAGGACAGTCAGTATAAAAGGCCTACAGAGGCAGGAGATGCTCTCCTGGGTATGAGGAACAGAGAAAAGGTTGGTTGGACCAAAGAAGGTGGAAAATAATGCATAATGAATCTAGCTAGATAGGTCAGGGGAACCAGGTTGTGAAGGGTTCCTTAAGGCCCTGGTATTATATCTTATTCTAGAGGCAATAAGGAGTTCATCAAATAGGAAAAAGATATGATCAAATTAGCACTCAAGGAAAAATCTATTTGGCAGCTGTGTGGAAGACAGATTGGAATAGGAAGAGATGTGAAATAAGGAAACCAATTAGGGGATCATTGCTATAGTCCAAGCAAAAAGTGATAAGAACCTGAGTTAAGGAAGTAGCTGTATGAACAGAGAGAAACGGTCAGATATGGGAGATGTTGGAGAGGTAGAAAACACAAGATTTGGCAACTGAATTGGTTCTATGGAGTGAGGGAGAAGTTTACAAATCTGTAAGACTAGAAGAAAATACATTTTATTATACACAGCTTAACAATTTGCAAATAACTCATGGTCTTAAAAATATGGTCATGAGGGGCAGCTAGGTGGCACAGTGGATTGAGAGCAGGGCCTGGAGTCAGGATGTCCAAAGTTCAAATTTGACCTCCGACACTTCCTAGGTCTATGACTCTAGGCAAGTCACTTAACATCAATTATCTAACCCTTACTACTCTTTTGCCTTAGAACTGTTACTTAGTACCAATTCTAAGATGGAGGGTAAGAGTTTATATTATATTACATACATATATTACATATAAATTATATATAAAATCATGAAACCTACATAAATTCCTTTGCATGGCTAATACATAAAACCAACTACAGTTAATCATCCTACCTGTTTGACACCAAACTAAGAACCAGGTCCAATAACTTCCACTGAAATTCATATACTTAAAAATCAACATATTTTTAAAAATAACAATATAATTACTGTCTCTGAGATCCCCAATAACATGGGGATGATAATACTTCTAAAACAAAGTCATAATAAACCCACATAAATTATCAGCATTCCTATGTGTTTCCAACAAAACCCAGCAGCAAGAGTTAGAAAGAGAAACTCTATTTAAAATTAACTCCAGAAAAGATAAAATAACTGAGAATCCACTTGCCAAGACAAATTCAGTAATTATATGAATAAAACTACAAAACACTCTTCACACAAATAAAACTAGATCTAAACAACTGGAAAAACATCAATTGCTCATAGGTAGGATGAGTTAATATAATAAAAATGACAATCCTGGCTAAATTAATTTATTTATTCAGTGCTATATCTATCAAACTACCAAAATACTTTTTATAGAATTAGAAAAAATTATTACAAAGTTCATCTGGAAGAACAAAGGATCAAGAATATCAAGGGAAATAATGAGAAAAAATGTGAAGGATGGAGGCCTAGCTTTACCAGGTCTCAAACTATACTATAAAGCAGTGATCATCAAAACGATATGGTACTGGCATAGAGATAGAAGGGTGGATCAATGGAATAGACTTGCGGTAAATGACAGTAGCAAAATAGTGTTTGATGAACCCAAAGATCCCAGGCTTTGGGAGCAAGAACCCACTATTTGACAAAAACTGCTGGGAGATATGGAAAACAGTATGGGAGAAATTAGGTTTAGATCAACATCTTATACCCTACACCAAGATTAACTCAGAGTGGGTAAATGATTTAAATATAAAGAGGGAAAATATAAACAAATTAGGTGAACACAGAATAGTTTATCTGTCAGATTTATGGGAAAGGAAGGAATTTAAGACCAAATAGAAGATAGAAAACACTACAAAATATAAAATGAATAATTTTGATTATATTAAATTTAAAAGTTTCTGTACAAACAAAACCAATGCAACCAAAATTAGAAGGGAAGCAACAAATTGGGGGGGGGGGGTTTATAACAAAAACCTCTGACAAAGGTCTCAATTCTCAAATTTATAAGGAGCTAAGTCAGTTATCTTTAAAAAGATCAAACCATTCCCCAATTGACAAGTGGTCAAGGGATATGAATAGGCAGTTTTCAGATAAAGAAATCAAAACCATGAATAAGTACATGAAAATGTTCTAAATCTCTCATAATTAGAGAAATGCAAATAAAAAGGTACCCCCTCACATCCAGCAGATTGGCCAATATGACAGTAAAGGAAAATAATAGATGTTGGAGGGGTTGTGGCAAAATCGGGACACTAATGCATTACTGGTGGAGTTATGAATTAATCTAGCCATTCTGAAAGGTGACTTGGAATTATGCCCAAAGGACTTTAAAAGAATACATATCCTTTGATCCAGCAATACCATGCTGGGTTTGTATCCCAAAGAGATAATAAGGAAAAATATATGTACAAAAATATTCATAGCCACATTCTTTGTGGTGGCAAAAAAATTGGAAAATGAGGGGGTATCCCTCAATTGGGGAATGGCTGAACAATCTGTGATATAGGATGGTGATGGAATTTATTGTGCTGTAAGGATTGATGATATGAAGGCTTCCTTTATGAACTGGGAGAACCTCAATGAACTGATGCAGAATGAAATGAGCAGAACCAGAAGACCATTGTATACAAAAAGTAAAACACTGTGGAAAAATCCATTTTAATGGGTTTTGCTACTAATAGCAATGCAACAAGCCAGGACACTCCTGAAGGACTTATGTAAAAGAATGCTATCCACATTGAAAGAAAGAACCTACAGGAGTAGAAATGCAAAAGCAAAATATATGACATCATTTATCACATGTATATATGGGAATTGTGATTTGGGGTTTAGGCTTTAAAAAATTGCTCTATAGCAAAAATGAATAATATGGAAATAGGTATAAAGTGATAACATTTGTACAACCCAATGCAATTGCTTGTCAGCTCTGGGAGGGGGGAGCAAAGAGGGTAGGAAAACAAATTAAATCATGTAAACATAGAAAAATATCTTTAAAATAAATAAATGATAAAAAAAAGTCATATTAAGATTACAATGAGATAATGTATGTAAAGCACATTGAAAACTTCAAAGTACTATGTGAATGTCTATTACAATGATTATCATTATAAGGGAGAGAAGAAAGCCTAAGAAGTTTTGGGGAATTTTATTGCCAATATATAAGAAGGAATGTTTTTTGTTGGGTTTTTTTTTTTGAGGGGGGAGAAATGGCAGACTATGGGCATGAAACACCCCCATATGTTGGTTAGGTTTTTGTTTGAGGTAAATTCTTACTTTCTAAGTAACTTTAAGACAGAGGGGGAAGGGCTATGCAAATAGGGCTAAATGACTTACCCAGGGCCATAGGGCTAGGAAGTGTCTGAGACCAAATTTGAACCAAGGTCCTCCTGACTCCAGGACTGGCATTCTATTCATGAGACACCTAGCTTCTCCATGTTGATTAGTTTTAATGAACCCCTTCCCTATCTCTCCTCTTATTATTTGATATAAGGGATGACTCTCTGGAAAAATGAGAGAGAACATTTATTTTTTTAAAAGTGGATTTTCTTACTCCTGCTCTTTCCTTCATTGACTAGTGGTGGGATAGAACATTCATTTATAGTGTAGCATACCAGGTATATTAGCATCTTGAAAGTATTATTGATGTATTGATATTGTATCTTGTGTTTATATACCAGACTCATGGTCCTGTTACTTCTTGATTATTGTATTTCCAAATCTTCAGTCCAAAGGAAAAAAGAATTCCTGAACAGGGCATTATTTGCCACAGGGTCCTAGCTCCCACCTTGTTAGACCACATTCCATACCAAGTCACATGTATGACTAACCCCCTCCTCTATGATTATGTGGTTGTTAATTGAGCCAATGTTAAATCATATGCCATGTCACATTTTCATTAGTTACCTTGCACTCCACATTCCTAGATTCTTCAATAAAAGTTTGGGAACATGTGAAGCTCAGAGAATACTATCAGAGGAGCTCACTGGATTCCATATGCTTTAACTCTTTGTCTCTGACTCTTTGTTCCTTAGTTAGGCTCTTTCTCTCTCTATAATCCCTTCATCCATTTTCCCTCAGTCTCCATTCTCCGCCCACAAAGATATTAAGTAGGAACTGCAGGCAGCTCCTACATATAGTAATTTCACTGAGCACTTACTATGTGCATAGCATTAATACTAATCAATGAACAAGCATTTATTAAACACTATTATAATATAATCCCAGCACTATGCTAGGACCTGGAGATACAAAGAGAAAAAATGAAATGGCCTTCCCTCAAGAAGTTTTAGATGGATATGGAAGAAAGCAAAGTTAGAACATGGACACAAATAAGCACAAAATATAAACTAAGTATTTTCAAGACAGAGTGCTAAGAACTAAAGGGAATGAGGAACTGTCTCATGTAGAAGGTATCACCTGAGCCTCTTTGAAGGAAGTTAGGGATTCTACAAGGCAAGTTGGGAAACCAAGAGGCCCACTTATATACAAAGACAAGAAGTGAAATGGAATATACAGGGAAAAGTTAGCAGGTTATTTTGACTATAATGAACAGATGGTACTGTAGAGAAGAATGCCTTAAAATAAATCTGGGAAGGTAGAAAGAAGCCTTTTGCAAGGCTTTAAATATAAAAGTGAGGACTATATTTTTCCTCAAAGCAATGGGAAACCACTGAAAATTTCTGAGTAAGGGGATGACAAGGTCTGATCTGTGTTTTACTACTATTAGTTTGTCAGCTATGAGGAGTATGGAGAGGTTAGGAGGTAACTACAATAGGACATATGAGAGGTCATAAAACCTGACCTAGCAGAGAGAATGTGAGTGGAGAGAAAAAGAAGCCCAAGGGATGTTGAAAAGATAGGACTTACCAGATTTGGCAAATGATAGGATTGTAGGGTTGCAGGAAGAGTCAAAGGTGACATCAAGATGACAAATCTGGGTCAATGACAGTATAGCAATGTCATTTACAGAAATGAAGAAGTATGGGGGAGGCCATATTCAGTTTAAGATGACATTCAGGTTACATTGGCATGCAGAGAACATGGTCTTAGAGTGTTATAACATCTGAAAGAATACTATCAATGGCCATTTCCTTTCCCAATGGTAAGGATCCAGGGGGTCTCAGTGCATCTAGTCCATTACAAGCAGAGGTGCTAGGATTCCTCTTTTGCTTTAGATTTAAGTGATTTTGATTAAATTAAACACCCAGCTGATGTCATCAATTAATTTCAGATGCTTAAAAACATGTATTTCTCCAATTTTCCTGACTGGTTTTATTTTTATTCTAACTGTTCTATTTTATATCACATCTAATGTTGTAAGCCACTTAAAATCCATATTAATTAAATGGGCCTAGGGAGGATATGCATCTAAAATGAAGAAGGTAGCACCTATTTTTTTAGTATGTCAACTTTTTCTTTATATATATATTTAACTTGACTACATAAAGACTACTGTACTGTATTATAAAGATGATTTACTGTGTTTTAACTAAAATTAAAGCCAGATAAGGATAAGAATAAGAATCACTACTTGTCATAAAGACATGACATCCAAAGGAACTAAATAGTTCCCTACAGTTCCTATAGATATACAAGTCCTTTCCATTTAGGCTAGAAAACAAGCATAATTATCTTTACTTTTAGAATCACCAATCTAAATCTAACCTAAAGTTTTTGACAGGATCTAATCATTCTGATCAAGAAATTTTCTTATCTCTCAGATATTTGAAAAGTTGGGATCAGAAAGCAAAGGGAAAACCAATCCTGAGTAAAGCTTACCCTACCAAACATCACCACTGGACATCTCTTTAGATGGCACACACTCATTCTTTGTTGTTGTCACTGAAGTTTAATGATTCTTCTTTATTAGAGAACATTAGAGAAAACCCATAATGTGACATGGGCAGTTCAATCTTAATGAAACAATTTTTTTTAACCCTTACGGTCTGTTTTAGTAATAACTCTGAAGGGAAAGGGCTAGGCAAACTAGGGCTATGTGACTTGCCCAGGGTCAGAAGCATGAGGCCAGATTTGAAACCAAGTCCTACCAACTCCAGAACTGGGGGCTCAATCTCTTTTAGGGTGTAAAAACTGTGTTGATTTTCATTATTGGAAGCATGGTGCCTTGCACACCTTTAGTAAATTTTTCCTGAAATAATTTGAATCATTCATTTAATAAGTATCATATGTCTTCAGGCCCCAAGGTGGCCAAACAAAGTATGCATACAAATACCAGTAACATAAAGTCCAGTTCGGAAAATGATTCCCTTATAGTTGGTATGGCTTTTCAATTCAAGTGACTCACGGGAGAGCATTGGCCTGGAAGTAGTAGTTATAAAAACGAAAACGGTCGATTTGGGCCCTTAAATACATTAATCTAGAGGGCCCAAAGCAAGGCATAATCTACGGCAAAATAAGAAAAGTGGATGGGAAGCCAAAAGCAAGAGTGTAAGGGGTTGGGGTGCTTTTCTGGAGCAAAGGATTCAAGGCTAAGCAGCCTTGAGGTTTCTATAACTTCCAGCAGTTGACAATAAAGATTAACAAGGCCTTCCGCCAGCGAGAAGGAATCACTCCAGGGCGCCCAGGTGAGCTGAGCCCGGGAAGAGGCGCGGGCCGCGGGCGATGCCCCGCTCTTTGGAGGTTGTAGGGCCCGTCTTACACTCGGGGCAAAGCGGCCCCGCGGCCGCCTCGGACCCCGGGCCTCGCAGTGCCCTGAAAGCCCCTCATGCCTCCGCCTTCACTTTCCCCTCGAATAGGGTTCCCTGCGACCACCTTAAGTCCTTCAACTCACCGTGATTCCCGGCCCATGGCGCCGCGTCGAGGGTAGGCGGGCGGATAGGCCACGGTTTCTCTGTTTTCCGGAATATGGGATCGCTCAGACGGAGATACGAGACACAGTGCTAAACAGAGGCAGCAGCCATTATAACGCGGGCCAACGATGACCGGAAGTACCAGCGGCTGGAGCGGGAGCCCACCGGGAGTGGCGAGCGCGGGAGGGCGCCGCCGCAACCTCACTGCTTCCCCCTAGCGAGCGGAGGCCTCCCGGGCACCCTGAGCCAAAGTTCTGCCGAGAGAGGGGGAGGTCGGCTAGAAACTATCACTTAACCCCAGTTGTCTAGTCTTTACAGATATTCAGTATCGATTCTAAGACAAAAGGTAAGGGTTTGGTTTTTTTAATTGGTGATGGACAAATATGCAAAACAAGATACACATTTTTGGACATGGTCAGTAATGAGAATTTGTTTTGCTTGACTATGCTTATTTGTTGTTTTTCCTTTTAATCAGAAAGAGGAAAAATTAATATTTACAATTGAAAAATGAGTAAAATTTAATTTTAATAAATAAATAAGCATACTGTGTGACCGTGAGCAAGTCAGTTCCCAATGCCCAAAGCAAGTCCCCCTTTTTTCCTCCAGAAAAAAAGGCTTAAAATAAAAGAGAGCTGCCATTCTGCATCAGTGGAGGGAATTCACACAATAAGAATTCCCAATATGATTGGGGATGTAGACTAAACGATCACCCTAATGCAATTATCAATAATATGGAAATAGGTCTTGATCAATGACACAAGTAAAACCCAGTGGAATTGCAAGTTGGCTGGGGGTTGGGGGGTGGAGAAGGGAAAGAACTTGAATCATGTAATCATGGGAAAATACTCTAAATTAATTAATTAAATAAAATTTTTCAATTAAAAAAATAATTCCCCATGCTAAGAAATTACAGTCTTGAACTTGTTACTTATTATTAGCAGTAGCAATAAATAATTTACATTTTGTAGTATCTTAAGATTTACAAAGTGCTTTCTTCACAACATCCCTGTGAGATAATATGAAATTTTTCATTTCCATTTTAGAGATTCAGGCTGAGATTGAGGCTGAGATGAAGCCATTTGCCCTTGAACATCTAAATATATTTAACATTTTTTTTCTCCCAAGCACTGAACAGGATTGTAGCAGAATCTTGATAAATGTCAGCTACAATGAATTTTTATATTTATATGTCATGTTTTCATACATCACCTTTCTTGCCTCCCCTATTTATTTTTTTTTATATTTTTCCATGTTTACGTGATTCATTTTCTTTCCCTCCCCCTACAATTCATTCTTCCCATCTTGATTTCTGTCCTTTTGTGACACTTTGCAATGATTGGTGGGAAGGATATTCAGAAGGCTCCTGCTACTCTGCTGCCATCTTAGCTCTGCTCCCCTTACCTTCCCTTAGAAAGGGTAAACATAACCAAAAAGTGCAACCCCTCCTGCGCTAATGGAGACTGGGAGTCATTACAAGTGACAATTTCATTGTATTATCGTAATGCCACAGTCAAAGGTCTTTGAATGATCTTAGAATATGAGAGAAATGCCAAAAGACTAGAGAAAAGAAAATGTCCTGATTTTCATAAATAGAAAATTTTAAGCCTTGACTTTATATCTGGCAAAATTCTAGAATATTATTTCATGCTTCAGTTTTTTCACTATTCAATTGGACCTGGTGACTTGAAGCTATCAAATGCAAGTTCTTATTTCAGACCATATATCATCTGTTATTTTTGTTAAGAGCATCCCAGTTCTTCTATCAATTTGCAACCTTGAAGGCATACTGAACTCTGTATCTTTATTCTTTATTCTCTATGGTACTGGCTGCCAACTCTTATAGATCCTACATCTTTATTTCTATCTCTTTCTCTCAACTTAACCCTCTGAGATTTTAAAAGAGTATATGTCATAAACTGTAAGAGTTAAAATGGTTGAAGACTTAAATTGTAGTGAGTAAAATAGTGGAAGATGTAAATTGTAGTAGATATAAGAGTGGGTGAGTAAATTTGACTGCAGGAAATATGTTTTCACTACAGTGTCTTGTTTCAAATCAAATATATAAGGTGGTCACCAGGGAAATATTCCCAATTATTCAAATATACCCAAGTCAACTGGGATTTATAGAGATTTTAATTAATAATACAATGAGGAATCAAAGAAAGAGAGAGAGAGAGAGAAAGGAAATAATGAGAAAGGGATAAGCCAGCCCTGGCCAGTCCTGGCCAACTCAGGCCTAAGCCCTAAGAGAAAAAATCAGTCCGTCCTTAACTCACCACAAGATCTGTCTAAGCAAGGATTCTAGTGACATCTCAGCTGACTTCACCAGCTCAATCCTCAATCTGAATGTCCCCAAGAGAGTCTCGAGACAGACCCTTCAAGGCAGCCTTTCCCAGCTGACTGTCCTTAGAGAGAGCTTTTCATCTCCTTTTAAAGGGCATTTTCTCCTATGTCACCTCCCCTAAGTTCTTCCATCTACCAATCACAGTAGATGTTTTCCAAAGGACAGCCCATTCTGAATTCACACCTGAGTAGACTAAACTTTTGAGTAATCCACACCTGAGTAGACTAAAATCTCTGAGTAAGTTCTCACCTCTTTGATCCTTGTAAGTTCACAAGTTGCCTGACCTTTATAGGTACTTAGCACCCCTTTGTATTAGTTCTAAAAATAGGCATGGCTTAAGTATGGGTTTAAGTACTTTTCATTGTTCAGCAAGGAGTTTTCTCCCCTAAAGCAGGCTTAAGTATGGGTGGAGTAGAGGTCTTCACATTTCTGATCTAAGTAGAGTTCTCACTGTCCAAATGGGGAATGGTCCCAGTAGGGAATTGTCCCAATGAAAAATTCCCCAATGGGGAATTTTTTTAACATTCACAAGTCTGAGAAATTTCAAGATTCACACCCCAGAATCAATCTCACTCAATAGTCTTGAAACTGGACACCTGCCTCAATTCTTTGCCTTCTCAACTTTATCCATATAAGTCTTATTCCTAAATCACAGGTTTAATCATGTCACTTTCCTACTCCAAAAGCTCCAATGACTTCTTAGTTCCTCTAAGAGAAATTACAGAGACCTGTTAACTGAGAAATAAACACAGAACTATTAAATAGTCAGGAAAACCACTCTTTAATTAAAGAAAGGGATACAGTGCTTAGGTAGACCTCCAGGAAAAGCTGCCCCCCACACTCCCACTCAGAGTCTAAGGATTGAACTCTGGTTGCTGTGGTCACTGATCCCTGGGAAAGCCAACCACGATAGATTGGACAATTTCAAAAAGCCATTAAAGTTGGGAAGCTTAAATAACTTTCTAGAGGAATATGGGGGCTGAGGATGATTGACTTTACAATGGTAACAAAGGAAAATGAGGAGTTCCAGACAGGAATAACAGTGAGGAGCTGATATTTTACAAGGGACACAAAAGGGAAAGACCCAGTCAAGGGCTGGACCACTTAGGTAAAGGACTTTGGCCTAAGTGAAGAAACCATTGGGACAAAAGAGATAGTTAACACCTGATGGGATTAGCTATCCCCACTTAAACTTCTTTAAGATCTTTTGTTAGTCTGAGACTGGTGAAGTTGGATTGCTCATAATGCCATGTCTCCTGATTTGGGACCTTTTCTCTTGATTATCTTCAATGTGATAGGACCAATGTTCCCCTGACATTGATGTAGCTTCTTTCCTCCCACCTACAACTGGGGTAGGCTTAAAAAAAAAAATCAAATGTGTGCCCTAGACTTAATTGGCTAATGTGATTGGCCCCAATTTTTCTGTTACAACTTCCTTTCTGGCCCTTACTCCCCAATTCATACAACATGGGGTAGGCCTAGAACAAAGTTGTCCTTGGCATCTGATTGGCCCTGGCCTCAATGACAGTTTCCTCGTCATCTAAGAACATAAAAAGTCCCAGTCATGAAGTCTAGGCCCCGAGTACTTGGTGGATTTCTGAAGTCCATTAAACATAACCTTGCCCTGCTAATTAAATATGTTTCCATCCCATATGGAGATGAGTCAGGGGCCATATTGAGAGAAGCCATGTCCTGCCACATCATTGAAGCATATTCTTACTGTATTAGGACAAAGTAAAGGCTCTTTTGTTAAATTTCAATAGTGCCCATTTTGTAGCAATATTGCATCTACACTAAATACTAAAATTTGACCACACCTGGAATATTCTCCATCCTCACTTCTATTGGCTTCCCTGGTTTCCTTCAAGACTCAATTAATTTTCTACCTACTTTAAGAGATCTTTCCTATTCCCTCTTCTCCCAACTCATCCAACTGCAATGGGTATTCTCTCTGAGATTACTTCCCATTTACATTGTCTGTCTCTATCACATATGTTCAAAGTTGTTTTGTAAAACTTAAAATTAAATTTCCATAATAAAAACATTATATTTTAGAGGTTTATTAAATGATCATTAGAAATAAAGAAGATACAAAATAAAGACCACATGCCCATGGCTGATCAGCCACTTCAAACACCTGCCTTACCATGGAACCAGAAGTAAAGAGGTGGGACCTTCCATGTCCCCACCTAATATCCCCTATCTACAGGAAGTATGAAATGACAGGAAGTCAGTGGGCTTCTGGGAAATGTAATTCTTTTTTTAGGGTAACAGATTTTTCAATTATACATTTGACCCATGAGATCCCTGGAAGACTGGCCTCTCCAATGGATTGTGTAAACATAACCAACTTTGAAATGACAATAATTTGGGGATAAAAGGAAAAGAGAACAAAACCAATGATTGCCAGGCACATTGACAAAAAGCCAGTTAGGGGGCAGTCCCCTTTGGCATAAGAGTATACATACAAAACAAATGCAATCATCCCCACATAGTTCAAATCACTACATCCCAAAATTCACTCTGGATCTTCTGGTGCAGCATGTGGTCTGTGCAGGCATCTTAATAGTGTCTTCTCCAAACAGTTCACTTTCTGGATTCAAAGAGGTAGCATGTTTCTTATCCTAAAATTACTCTCAAAAAAAATTTAAACTTTGCAATTTAGAAAAATAATAATACATTCCCCCCCCAAGGGGGTGTTGAAAAATGCAGGGATCACTTAGGAATGCATGGCTGAGTTTTGAGGTATATGAATCAATTGGCAAGAGAAATAAAAAACATTTAAAAAATCCAAATTAAAAAAGATAATTTCTGGATGAAATATAGACTATCATAGTTTTATGTGTAAAAATTCTAGGTAAAGGAAAAATAAACCTATAACAGGTCCTTGAATCAGGGCCCAATTAAAATGTTTTAAGCAATTATACATTTACCCAATCAGTAGCCAGGACTATAGAAAGTTTGCCACACGATGAAAGACAGAAAAGGGACCAGATTATAGGAGCCAGATAGGAGCCAAATTTGAGATACTTGGTAGAATGTGGGAAAAGGAAGACCTGCCTTTAACACATATTAAACAGCCACAACCTTGAACCCCAAACAAGTTCAAGTCCTCTTGTCTTGGCTCACAATTTTCATCAATTGCTGTAGACAGGGTCCAGCCTCACTTGCAACTCCAGGGTTCCTGACTGGTGGTGAACAATCAGTCAAAATAAATAAAATAAAATAAATAACAAACGGAAGACAGCTTAATCATTACAGCCATGGAATTGCTTTGCATCTCAGCTGCTCCAACATTCCCAGGCTTAGGATTTATTTTTATATCCATATTATTGGCATGCAGATACAGAAAATCAAAAAGAGATAATTGGAAAAGTGATTCATTAACTTTTAACAAATCACTTGATTAACATTCTATATTTATGTATTGTGATTACAGACAGAATATAAGATAAATGATTTTGTCACAGGTGGCTTACTAGGGAGTTTGAGATACTGATTTGTGTAATTGAATCACTGAGGCATATTGAAGCTTAGTGTACCTGTACTGTACCTATACATATTGTATGGGCCTCTATGATTTATTTGTGTGCTGGCTTCATGAGAAAGTTCTGGGCTTGGCCTGTAGCTGCGGTTTTACTGGGAATTATGTACCTAAATAAAAGTTAACCCATAATAGTCTTTTGGGATTCGGTTTAAGGGTCTGATCTTTTGGTGATGTTTTAGGGAATAAGGGTACATGTGTTTTACTCTTACATAATTTCTTTTAAGACTAGGGGGAATAATAATCATATCAATTCATAGGTATGGGGCATTGTAAACCTTAAAATTTCTTAGACTTATGAATGTTGGAAATTTCACCATTGGGAAATTTCATACTTGGAAAAAATTTCCTACTGATAGTAAGAACTCTATTGGAATGTGAAACCCCTTGGCATGGGAGGATCCTTCTCCTCCCTACTTAAGACTACTTTAGGACAGAAACCTTTTGCTAAACAATGGAAAGGGCTTTGACCTATGCTTAAGCATAGAACAGGAAGTCCTTTGAGTCATGATTGATTTTAGAATTGATACAATAGAGATACTTGGAATGACAGAACCAGGTCTTGGAAACTATAATCTCCACCCTACTCAGAGTAAAAGGATTTAGGAAGGGCTGCAGCAAAGATCAAGATTTAATTATTTGAGAATATGACCTTTAACAGACATGTGCAAAGGAAACAGACCTCTGGGTGGTCCTTGGGTAAGCTAGAGCCACCATTGGCACAGGGGAGACATGGACAGTGATTGGTAGATGTGAGAACTGAGGGGAGGGGACTTAGATGGTTTCCTTAAAGATAGCGGGGTCTGAGGACAAAGAGGGTTCCAGAGGTTTTGCTCTGAGAAGCTTTGCTCTGAAGGAGTCTGAGAGGAGAGAGGTCCTGGAGGGAGAGCTCCTGGAGAGGTCTGAGAGGAGGGCTTGCTCTGAAGGAGGCTGGAGGTGGAGGCCCCTGAGACTGTTTCTCCATTTTGGTCACGTGAGTAATAGGGACTGATCTCTTTTCTTTGCCTCAGCTCTCTAAGGGCTTGGGCCTTTGGCCCAGCCTAAACAGAGGGGGTATTTAAGCCCTATTCCCTTCTCTCCCCTTTCTCTCTCTCTCTCTCTCTCTCTCTCTCTCTCTCTCTCTCTCTCTCTCTCTCTCTGTCTCTCTCTCTCAATCTCTAATACCTTTCTTCCTCCTGTTTGTAATTAAAAACTCCATAAAAGGTTGACTGCTGACTTGAGTTTTCATTTAGGAATTACATAGCTGAATTCCTTGGCAACCTTAAATTAATATATATCAGTCTTTTAAAGTGATTTCTATATCATAGCATTGATAAAAGAAGTCATGCAAGGGGGATAGAGTGAGCAGTCACATCTCGCCAAGGACCACTCTGTGGTCTCCCTAGCTACCACGTGTGACTCTGTCAAGGCATCATGGACTGATGGCTCCCAGCAATCAATCCCATCAGGATTGTTTGGTCTCTTTGACCTTGTGCTTGATTGGCACTATGCAGTTGAGCTTTGTGCTTCTTTTGCACTGTGAAAAAGCTCCTTTTGTATACTCTTGTCCTGGAATCAGACAGAATCATTAAGCAAAGTCCCATAATTATTTTTAATAAATGGCAGGTTTCCATAATCTAAAGCTTTTGGGTATGCATTCATATTATAGGAAGTATATTTTAAATATATTACTGCAAATTCAAAAAAAGTTAAAGAAAAATCTTCTCAATACTGTTGACGTGCTTCAAATACAAAAAGGAAAGAAAAATAAAACTGAAATAGTATATTGCACATTGTCAAGATAATTTTAGGGTTGTGACTTAAAATCTAGATTTAATTGGTCACCGAGGAAAATCCCAAATAAAATATCCAAATCAGTCTGGAAATGTATGGTAATTTAATTAATATAGAGGGAAGGAATTTAAGGAGAAGGAGGGAAGAGGATATAGGATTTCTCCTGCCTGTCCTGTGCCAGGGGGAGTTTTAAAATCCCCACCTCTAGGTCTCTTAAGAAGATTAGAGGATTATAAGAGGATAAACTTAGAAAGTAAAGGAGGAAAACTCAGCCAGAAACTCACCACTGAACCAGACAATAGCTTGTAGCCACACTAAGATGATGAAAGGTCCAGCATGCTGCTATCAGTCAACCGTCCGCTGAAAAAAGTACCAGAGAGAGGAAGTGAGCCAATATATAGACCTCCCTTGTGTCTCCTCTAAATGCCCATATCTTTTAGAGTTCTCATCTTCTTTGATCAGATTATATCTTTAGAGTTACTTAACACTTCTTTGTTAAGTTCACCTTTTATGAGTTACTTAAGCTTTTTGTGATTAATTTAACTTTTATAGTTACTTAACACCTTTTTGTATTAAGATCTTAAAATAGACTTAACTTAAAGTTCTAGCTTCACTATAAGGTAAGAGTTAAGTACCTTCATTGTTAAATCAGGATATTACAACTTTATCTTCCCCTAAAGTATTGTCTAAGTAGGGTAGAGTAATTTAGAGTTCCCAAGACACTCCTGATTTTGTTAAACTAAGTATCTTCATTGTTATAATCAGGAAATAGCTAAATTCAATCTTCACAACATGCAAGCAAAAACAATAATAAAAACGTATTAAAAATAAAAAATATATAGCTTAAAATCATTGACACTCTGTGTCAGCTAAGGAAAGGTAGAATGCAAAGGTTTCTCAACAAAAAAAAATGAGATCCATTTCCTTTTTCAAAACTGGCCATGATCCACTGTGAGTGCAAAGCAAATGATTTTCACAAAGTAACAGTTTTTTATAAAGAACACTAGTACAGTATGTTATGCATATTCAAAAGCTATCAATATCCCAAAAATTATAATAGTCCATTTAATGACAACAGCAAACAAACCCAGTATCATATTTCATATGAGTTGCTGTGTGACAAAAATAAACAACTATGAACTGATAGGTATTTGTCACAATTTTTACAGACATAGCAATTCTTTCAGCTTTGGCAAATATATTTTTAAACAAAGTAAAACTTATTTGGGTCTAGAACATCACCAAGAAATCTAGATTGTTCTGGTGGAAGTAATTAACTTGCAGAAGTTTTTCAGGAGCTCTTTCTTTTGGCTTCCTGACTCATAGAAACACCTTGGTAGGAAATTTTCTTTGTTTCTCTACCATTAATACAGCATTCTTTAAAATATATATATATGGGGGGCAGCTGGATAGCTCAGTGGATTGAGAACCAGCTCTAGAGACGGGAGGTCCTAGGTTCAAATCTGGCCTCAGACACTTCCCAGCTGTATGACCCTGGGCAAGTCACTTGACCCCCATTGCCTAGCCCTTACCACTCTTCTACCTTGGAGCCAATACACAGTATTGACTCCAAGACAGAAGGTAAGGGTTTAAAAAAAATATATATATATATATGCATATATATATTTTTAAATTAATCCATTCAGAAAGTATTAGTTACTAAAATTATTTCTGAAGACCCCTTAGAATTACCATTTAAATACTTAGCTCATTAAATTCTCCAAAGTTTGCACACAATTTAACCAGTTTTTTTTTAAATCCATCCATCATCATCTATATGACAATTTACAAAGCCAAAATGGGTGGGGAGGGAAGGTTATTTTTTATATGGGCTTATTCAATAATATTTGTTCAATATAGGTATAGGTGAAAGGTAACAGAATATATCAGTAGTTAAAACCCAGTACATTAAAATGATTCAGCGTAACAGAATACTTTTGAATACATTAATATATAAACTTAAAACAACAAAGTTAAATCTTAAACAAAACAATCAATAAAATACAATAAGAGATAGAGACTTTCATTTTAAAAAATGGAATCTGAAAAGGCTTAAAATTTTTCACCCCAGTCTCTTTAAAGTTCCTTTCTCTATTCATTCAGATTCCTTTTGTCAGTACTGTGGTATCTCTCATAGCAAGGGAGAACATGCATTTTAGGAATCTTAAACTGGGCAGGCCCAAATGGCAAAGAATAGCATGGAGATGAATTTCTCCCCTAAATCTCATGCAAGATAAGTGAAAGGATCAGTGCACTCATGAATGGTAGAAGCTGTTTAAAATAGGCAATGCACTGCTCTTTCATAGAATATGCCATGCTTGTAATCAACCTCCTATTGGGAAGAATCTCTTCCTTCTCCCTGTTCCCCCTGAGATAAAATGCTAGTTTCCCCAGATGGAGTTAGAAGACTAATTGCTGCCTAAGGAAAAATACACCATGGTTTGTTTGTTTTTTTACCATCTGCCCTGAGGAGCAACTCCAAGGACTCCTAGCTTCTTTGCAGCAACAATCAGCCCAGCAGGGGCAGCAACAGCAGTCAGGGTCGAGACAAGAATACTGCAACAAATCAAGGGAAACCAGGAAAAATTCCTCCAGATTCACCCCTGCATAAACTTTTTAAATTTTATTTAGTCAATTTAGAACATTATTTGTTGGTTACAAGAATCATATTCTTTCCCTCCCTCCCCACCCATGACCTCCTTCCCATAGCCTACATGCAATTCCACTGGGTTTTACACCTGCATAAACATTTAAATACGTGGGGTGGTTCTAATCTGCCTAAGGAGGATTGGATGACAAAAAAGGAAGCTAAAAAACTTTGCAAATCCTGGATGGACAACTTCTATATCTGGTCAAAGTATGGTTCCTTTGACTTCAAGATCTTAAAAGATTTAAAATTAGCCATTAAAAACAAATATTCCAAAGACTATAAAGACTCCACAGATCATAAATACTGGCTCTTGTGGACATATCATGTTGATACATTACCGATGCCCTCTAGTTAGGAAACCATTCTTTTTTTGGAACCAGACCACTCTGGATTAACTCCTTCAATTCCTCCTCCTGAACCCTTGATTAGAGCTAGCAGGAAACACACACTATCATCTCACCTGGACTATGAGAAAGGTTCTCCTCATACAATCCCAAAGCAGGACTTGAACCCTTTGGCCCTTCTCCCTATAGACCTTGCTCATCCCCCACTCCTCCCATCTCCTTTCCTCCCAATTTACCTCTCTACCCTAACTTACTTTGACGCTCAATCCCATTACTCTTACCCCAGAGGTTTTTCTCCTCCTTGCTATCTACTCCCCACCCATCTTCCCTATTCCTACCAGAACCATCCCTATCCTTATTCTCTTTGCCATCCTTTTCCCTACCCTCCTTCCCCTGACTGATCTCACCTACCTTACTATGACTCCTCCTCTCGACCTGACCTATCCTACTATATCTCCTCCTCTCATCCCCAGCCTTATCCTCACTCAGTCTATCCTCACTTCTCTCCTTCTCTGTCTTCCTCTCCTCCCCACCACTGATCAGTCCTCCTTAATTCCTCTCCTCCTCCAAATCACCAACCTTGATTTCCACCCTGTCCCCAGGCCCAGCCCCCTCCTCTCCACTCCACTCCCAGCCCAGTCCCTGATCCTTTTGCCCTGCCTCCCCACCTCCTGACCAACTGTTCCCTCTCCATTCACCCACTCCTCCCCCTTTCCCTACTAGCCTCAATACAATCCACTCCACTGCAATCCAGACAACAGGGCAAGTAGAAGTTATCAAGGACAATTTGAATAAATACCTATTCCATCTCAGAGATGTTCCTACTTATAATAGTCATGGAGACTTAGTGAATATTAGACATCATACATCTTTCTCTCCACAAGATATTGAGAGATTCAAAGAAAAAACTCCTTTCAAAAATGAGTCCATTGTAGTCATAAATAAGGTTCAAAGCATTTTCCACACATAGAATCCCATGTGAATTGATATGGAAGATTTGCTCCAGGTCTTGCTAACAAAAAGAGAAAAAAATAAGATTCGTTCTCTTGTTAATCAGGCCCAGGGAGAGGGAACGACTTGTTGGCCAACTGAAGATCCCAAATGGGACCCAAATTTAGAGCAAGATTACTTACAACTATGCCAGGCTAGAAATGCATTACTAAAAGAAATAAGAGCTTGTTCTGATGGGCCTGGTATGTGGACTAAATTTGAACATCTAAAGCAGGAAGATCTTAAAATAGACTTAGCTTAACATTCTAGCTTCACTATAAAGTACTTTCCTTCCCCATCTCTGAGACAGTAATCCTTTTTTATCTAGGTTATGCATGTGTAGTCATGCATAACAAATTTCCTTTAGTCATGTTGTGAAAGAAAACAAACAAATAATATCCTAAAAAAATAAATTTTAAAAAAGGTATACTTTGATCTGTATTTAGACTTCAGTTCTTTCTCTGAAGGTGGATAGTATTTTTCATCATGTCTTTCAGTTTTAGATCACTGTATTGCTGAGAATAGCAAAATCATTCACAATATAATATTGCTGTTACTATGTAAACTATTCTCTTGATTCTGTTCACTTCACTTTGCATCAGTTCTTGTAAGTCTTTTCAAGTTTTTCTTAAAGAATCCTGCTAGTCATTTCTTTTATTACAATAGTATTCTACCACAATCATATAGCATGACTTGTTTAGCCCTTCCTCAATTTATTCATATCCCCTTAATTTCTAATTATTTAACATTTCAAAAAGAGCTGCGATATTTTTGTATATATAGGCCCTTGTCCATTAAAAAAAATCTCTTGTATATTAGACCTAGTAGTGGTCTTAGAGCATGCCAAGTTTTATAGCCCTTTGGACATTGTACCAAATTGCTCTCTTGAATGAGTAAATTCATAACTTCAACAATGCATTAATATCCCAATTTTCCCACACCCTCTCCAACATTTGTCATTTCCCTTTTCCGTAAAATATGAAGGAAGTAGTACCTCTTAATTGTTTTAATTTGCATTCCTCTGATCCATAGTGATTTAGAGCATTTTTTCATATGACTATAGATAGTTTTGATTTCTTCTTCTAAAAACTGACTGCTTATATCCTTTCGCCATTTATCAATTGGGGAATGCTTTGTATTGTGATATGGAAATCACTTTAAAAGACCGATATATATTAATTTAAGGTCACCAAGGAATTCAGCTATGTAATTCCTAAATGAAAACTCAAGTCAGCAGTCAACCTTTTATGGAGTTTTTAAATACAAACAGGAGGAAGAAAGGTATTAGAGACTGAGCGAGAGAGAGAGAGAGAGAGAGAGAGAGAGAGAGAGAGAGAGAGAGAGAGAGAGAGAGAGAGAGAAAGGGGAGAGAAGAGAATAGGGCTTAAATACCCCCTCTGCTTAGGCTGGGCCAAAGGCCCAAGCCCTTAGATAGGTGAGGCAAAGAAAAGAGATCAGTCCCTATCACTCACGTGACCAAAATGGAGAAACAGTCTCAGGGGCCTCCACCTCCAGCCTCCTTCAGAGCAAGCCCTCCTCTCAGACTTCTCCAGGAGCTCTCCTTCCAGGACCTCTCTCCTCTCAGACTCCTTCAGAGCAAAACCTCTCAGAGCAAAACCTCCCAGAGCAAAACCTCCCAGAGCAAAACCTCCTCAGTCCTCCTTCAGAACAACCTCTCTCCTCCTTCAGAGCCAGCCTTCTCTCCTGGTCCTCCAACAGAGCTATCTTCTCAGTCCTCAGACCCCGCTATCTTTAAGGAAACCATCCAAGTTCCCTCCCCTCAGTTTTCACATCTACCAATCATTGTCAATGTCTCCCCTGTGCCAATGGTGGCTCTAGCTTAACCCAGGACCGCCCAGAGGTCTGCCCCCTTTGCACATGTCTGTTGAAGGTCATATTCTCAAATAATTAAATCTTGATCTTTGCTGCAGCCCTTCCTAAATCCTTTTACTCTGAGTAGGGTGGAGATTATAGTTTCCAAGACCTGGTTCTGTCATTCCAAGTATCTCTATTGTATCAATTCTAAAATCAATCATGACTCAAAGAACTTCCTGTTCTGTGCTTAAGCATAGGTCAAAGCCCTTTCCATTGTTTAACAAAAGGTTTCTGTCCTAAAGTAGTCTTAAGTAGGGAGGAGAATGATCCTCCTATGCCAAGGAGTTTCACATTCCAATAGAGTTCTTACTATCAGTAGGAAATTTTTTCAAGTATGAAATTTCCCAATGGGGAAATTTCCAACATTCATAAGTCTAAGAAATTTTAAGGCTTACAGTATTTTGCCAAATTTGACTCAATTTTTTATATATTTGAGAAATGAGACTTTTATCAGAGAAATTTGCTATAAGAATTTCATAATTCCTACCCTCTCTCCCCCTGCCATCCTCCATTTTGCTTTCCTTCTAATCTTCACTGTATTGACTTTGTGCAAGAAAATTTTAATTTAATGTGAACAGAATTATCCATTTTACATCTTGTAATGCTCTCTCTCTCTCTCTCTCTCTCTCTCTCTCTCTCTCTCTCTCTCTCTCTCTCTTGTTTGGGCACAAATTCTTCCCATATCCATAGATTTGTCAGGTAAAATGTTCTTTGCTTCCTTGCTTTGCTTATGCTAGTTCATACCTTTTACATACACAGTTATGATTAATAACTGTGCACTTCTTTCCATTCTACTTTTCCCCTTGTTTATCCTTTCCCCTCTCCTTTCTTTAAAAGTGTTCTTCCTCAAAAGTGTTTCACTTCTAATTGTCACTTCCCCCAATCCCCCCTCCTTTCTTTCAGGCCCCACCACCCCTTATTTCCCTTCCCTTCCTACATCCCTGTAGGGTAAATAGGGTAAGATAGATTTCTACATCCAATTGAGTGTGTATATTATTTGCTCTTTGAGCCAGTTTCAATGAAAGTAAGTTTAAGTACTGCCTATCATACTGCCATCTTCTTTTCCATTGCAAAAGTTCTTTTATGCCTCTTTCATGTGAGATAACTTCCCCCATTCTGCCTCTCCCTTACCCCCTTTCCCAGTGCATCCTTCTTTCTTTGTTTTATTTTTTTGGATATCATCCCATTATAGTCAACTTATACCCTTGCCCTTCTTCTAGTAGCCCTAATAATCATAATAAGGTTCTTAGGAGTTGCATGTTCCCATGTAGGAATGTAAACGATTTAATCTTATTGAATCTCATTATTTTTATTTCCTTTTCAATGTTTTTATGCTTCATTTCAGCCATGTATTTGAAGGTCAGATTTTATATTTGGCTTTGTTCTTTTTATCAGGAATTCTTGATAATCTTCTCATTTATCAAATATCAATTTTCCCCCTAAAAGATTATATTCACTTTTTCTGGGTAGGTAATTTTTATTTATAATCCTAACTCCTTTGCACTCTGGAATATCATAGTCCAGGCCCTCTGATCCTTTAATGTAGAAGCTGCTAAATCTTATGTTATCCTAACTATGTCTCCACAATTTTTTAATTGTTTCTTTCTGACTATTTGTAATATTTTCTCCTTGACATGGGAATCTGGAATTTGGCTATATTATTACTGGGAATTTTCATTTTGGGATCTGTTTTAGGCGATGATTGGTAGATTCTTTCCATATCTATTTTACTTTCTGGTTCTAGGATATCAGAGCAATTTTCCTTAATTTTTTTTAAAACCCTTACCGTATGTCTTGGAATCAATACTGTGTATTGGTTCCAAGGCAGAAGAGTGGTAAGGGCTAGGCAATGGGGGTCAAGTGAGTTGGCCAGGGTCACACAGCCAGGAAGTGTCTGAGGCCAGATTTGAACCTAGGACTTACCATCTCTAGGTCTGGTTCTCAATCCACTGAACTATCAAGCTGCCCCCTTCCTTAATTTTTTTTAAAGATTCTATTTTTTTAATAATGGTTTACAGGTAGTCCAATAATTCTTAAATTTACTCTCTTGGATCTATTTGCCAAGTCTGTTGTTTTTCCAATGAGATATTTCATATTTTCTATTTTTTTCATTCTTTTAACTTTATTTTTTCTTAATGTCTCAGAGTCATTAGCTTCCATTTGCCAAATTTGAATTCTTAAGGAATTATTTTCTTCACTGAGCTCTTGTACCTCCTTTTCTTTTCTTTTTTTTCTTTTTGTTTTTAAAACCCTTACCTTCCATCTTGAAATCAATACTATGCATTGGTTCCAAGGCAGAAGAGTGGTAAGGGCTAGGCACTGGGGGTCAAGTGTCACATAGTGCCCAGGGTTACACAGCTAGGAAGTGTCTGAGGCCAGATTTGAACTTAGGACCTCCCATCTCTAGGCCTGGCTCTCAATTCACTGAGTCACCCAGGTATCCCCTGTATCTCCTTTTCCATTTCACCGATTCTACTTTTTAATAAGCTCTTCAGTGGATTTTTGTGCCTCTTTTACCAATTAGCCTAATTTTTTTTTGAGGGTTATTTTCTTCTTCATTTTTTATTCCTTTTTAATCAAGCTATTAACTCTTTTTTTCCATTATTTTATTGCATTATTTCTTTCTCCAGTTTTTCTCTATCTCTCTTATTTGATTTTTGAAATCCTTTTTGAGCTCTTCCAAAAATTGTTTTTAAGCTTAAGACCATTTTTTTTCTTTGAGTTTTAGATGTAGAAGTTTTGATTTTGTTTTTTTTTTTATGAGTTTATGTTTGGATCTTCCCTGTCATTATGGTGACTTTATGTGCTCTGGTTCTTTTGTTGTGGTTGTTGTTTGCTCAATTTTTTAAAAACCCATTTCTTGACTTTTAACCTTATGTTAAAATTAGGATCAGTTCCTAAAGCTTCCTCAGAGAGGAGAGAAGCTTTAAGGTAGGAAGATAGAGACAGGAGAGAAGTTTTAGATACCACGAGGGGGATGACGGAGTCAAATTAGAGATATGAGGTGGCAGGAATGAGTCTTTATTAATTTTCCATAAGCCACAGCCAAGCTTTGATCAAAGGACCACTCTGAAGGCTTTTACCAGTCCAGAGATCCACATTTAATACCGCACAGGTCGGAGAGATGAAAGAGAGATAGAGAAGATTTAAAGATGGAGCTTGGCCAGAGGCCAAGCTCCTGTCAGGACAGCCATCAGCTAGCCTGAAAGAGAGAGAGAGAGAGAGAGAGAGAGAGAGAGAGGCGGAGCTTGCTGGGCTAAATATAATCTTTGATATGCAAATATACACAGTACATAGGGATGATTCTCATTGGTTAATGACAAGGTATAGGTGTGGTTTCTCTTAAACAGGTCAGAGGCTTTCCCAGCCATGTGCAATACTGAGCATGCTCTCTTCTAAGGACATCTGTACATACCAACTGTTCCCCTTGCCCATAGCTAGGGGTGGACTGCTACAGTTCCTAATCTGTCCCAAGCTTCAGATTTTCTTATGTTGCTGCTCTCAGAGCTAGTTCTGAGGTTCTGTAAGTTTTCAGTTCTTCTGAGGCATTATGATTCAAGGAAAGGTGTGGCCATTGACCTTTTGGTTTGTCCCCTGATCTGTGGGTGATCATGAATACTCCTGTCTACCCTGGAACTGTGATCAGAGTCCTTGCTCCTGCTAATGCTTTTCCTCAATCTGGGACTGCCACCCAGAACCACATATGGGCAATGCAACAAGAGTCCTACTCCCAGTGCCAGAAAATGGTCCCCTATAATCTCCTGATGAGATATCCAGTCCTTTTTCCTTTGTGGGATGAAAGCTCTGGAAACCACCAATTGATTCAGTCATCCTCAAAGCCTGGGGCTTGCCAGGGTGTGATTTGCACTCCATTCTCACCTCAGTGAGACAGACCTTTCTTGCTGACTCCAAGTTTCCTTGGGCCACACACTTGTTTCACTCTGTGTAATTAGAATATGTTACCCTAAAAACTACAATTACCAGCACCTCACTCTCCTCACATTACATGCTGAGGTAGGGAGGATATAAATTTGGTGTAACCCTGCCTCTTGCTCTAGATTTTTAAACAGGCAAAGAGAACTTAGTCACATGGTCTTAATTTTGTTAAATAATTAGGGTTTTTTTTTAACTTCTATTTCCTTTTTATTCCTTCTACTTCAAGTGATTATTAATAAACTCTATAAAATATAATTCTTGGAGTGTTGGATATTAATTTAAATCCTACAACTCTACCCTTTGTTCTGCTGCTCCAGAATTTGTTTTGAGGCCTTATTTTAACATTGTTTGAGATGGGGAATTTGGGATACTGCAGGTCAGTCCTTGTCTTTACTCCTTTATAATGGCTCTATCCCAGCCATTCTCTCCATTAATTTGTCATTAACAATTACATCTTTGAATTATTGTTATTTGGCTACAATTCTGCTATTCTCCAAGAGTCTGCCTTTCTCTCAGGGCATCTTTCTCTCATTCTCCTAGAAAGAGAAAGAGACTTACACTGTAGAATTCTAGTCCTAATTTTGGCTGCAAATTTTCAGGAATCCATTAAGATATTCTTAGCAATAATAAAAACCTTAAACAGTTCTCAAAAACCTGGTTTAATAAAATAACAATTAAGTTGCTATATTATTCACAGAAGAAACATAATACTTTTTCAAAGTTAAATTTCACACAATTTGATCCTTTAAATCAACTTCTTTTTCTGTGTACAAGAATGTATAAGCAAAGCAATTCTTAAAATTCAGATTGTGAACTGCTGACTATTAGCTGATCTTGCTTGTTCCCCAGAGCCATGAATTGCCTACAGGCAATTGTACCACTCTTCTGCCTCCCCAGTCGCTAGCTTTTACTGCCCTTTCCAGTCTCCTTAGCCTCCTCCATGGACTTTGGGTTTGCTACATGAAACAACTTACATTTTGTTTGAAATTTGAAGTTTGAAACATTTTGAAGCTGTGGCTCCCATGAGACTACTTAACACTTCTCTCCACTTGAATACCTCTGCACCCAGAACTGTGTAGCAATCCCAGATTTCAATAACCTCATCTTGATTAAAGATGCTTTATTATTGCTACTTTAGTAGTTCTCTTTAATTTAGGACATTTTAGAGGTTGTAGCTGTTGACTGGGAAAAAACACAGAACTACTAAATAGTCAAAATCAAGGGAAAGGGGTTCATTGCAATAGGAGGCCTTGACATTGAGCTGTAAGCCACAGGACTGCACAGAGTCTGAGGATTGTTCAAGGATTGAACTCTGACCACTCTGCACCCTGGCCCCTGGGAGTGCCACCACACTAGATGAGGACTCAATAAAACATGAGGCTCAAACCCAGGACCCTGAGATAAGAATCTCAGGCCCTACCAACTGAGGTAGTGGGGCTGATGCTTTACAATGGACTCAAAGGGGAAAGACCCAGCCTAAGGCTGGGCCACCTAGGAACAGGATTTTGACCTAAGGGGAGAAACCATTGTTAGTCTGAGATCAGTGAAGAAGGACTTTCCCTCAGGGAAGAACTCTCGGGTGACAAGGTCAAACCAGGAGCCTTCACCCTTAAGCTAAGTAACTGGGGTTCATTTAATCTTTCCAGGCTACAAGTTTGGGGGCTTCTAGATTCCATGTTGACATAGCAGTCTAGGCATATGTAGATCTTGAAAATGTTATAGAGGTCCTCAAAAAACCACACTTATGAGCAGTGACCAGCTAAGCCCTTGAGTTCTAGAAAGATGGTAACGTGGTAATATTCAAACCCTTCACCACAGGAAGACTGACCTCAGTCTTCTGATCTCAGTCTCTTTGTTTTGCCAATAACAATCGTTTAACATTTGTACGGGACAAGCTTTTATGCTGTAGGTCAAATGAACTGATCTGGGAGTTAGCTACAGCTATAATTACTTCATAACCTTTCATTTGTCTGGCAGACCACTCCTTTAATGATCATTCTCCCTTCCCCCTTTCATCAGTAAGAGGAAGCTCTTTACCACCAAAGCTCTCTTTTCCACCAGAGCTAACTTGCTGTCAAACCTATTTTATGTTGAAACTCTCTGCATCTCTGTGTCTTTCTTCTTGTCTTATGCTCTTCTTTCCTTAGACTTTAACTTTTCACCCATGAATGAATATTCAGTCTCTAGTTTCCCTTTCTAGGAACTTTAGTGCAGTGGCTTCAGAGGTGTACAAAATAATAGTCATAGGTAGCTAGTATAGAGGACTCATCCCCCAATGAAATGCTTGCCTTTTTCTACCAGGAATGAACAAAAAGCTAGGAAGAGTGGGAGAGATAGACAGAAGAAAAGAAGGAAAAAAAGATAGCACACAGATATCATGGAGTTTTTCCAGACCTGATGTTATGAAGGATAACAAGTTTCCTTGGCATAAACTGAATTGCAAGTGGTGCTTTTCCTTAATTAAAATATCCAATAGAGAAAACTACATTTTGCATCTAACTTGAGAGAAGAATACTGAATCTTTGAACTCATGAGTTTTTTAACTCAGAGACTGAGAAAAGGGCTTAGGTTGTTATATAATATTTAGGACAGAGTTACAGAATAGAATTACAGAGGGGAGACAAACGAAAAATATCAAATCAATGTTTGACTTTTTTTTTTCAGCTTTAATGAGAATGATAACTGTGCATGGAGTATAGGAAACATATCTGTGAGAGAGAAAAGACAAGATTGGGCAACCAGTTACATGCCGGACCCAATGGTCTTTTCTTGGTCTACCTTTCTTGACCTTTTGGTGGCACTATTTACCTTTTAATCTTCTTGATTCTCTCCTTTGTTAGGCTTCAGACCAGCCATCCCTCATTCTCTGAATTTAGCCACCACATCTCTACCACCTCCTGACTGTTTCTCTGGGCCCTTTGTCCATTAGCATATCCTTCCTTCAACCTCCATTTTGGAGAAGAGCCCCACATCAACCTTTTCTCATTTTTTTCACTTAACCATCATGACCCCACCTGGATGGCTCCTCTCTTTCCTCCCACTATTCAACTTCTGTTTGATGTGTTGTCTCCTCCCATTTCAATGTAAACTTTTTGAGCATATCTTTTTGCTTTTGTGCCAGCACAGTGCCTGGCACTTAGTAAACATTTAATATTTGTTCACTTGTCAATTTTATTTTTCATGACATTACTCACTCTTGGTTCTTCTCCCTGACTTAGTCTCCCATAGGGGTTTATCATGCCTCACCTACAAACAAATATGCACCAAGACTCTCTCTTGTGCCCTATTCTCTTTATCATTTATCACTTAGCGATCCTATCTGCTGCCATGGTTTTAATAATTATCTGTATGCTGATGACTTCAAGATCTATATATAATAGCACAATGATTGGCACATAGAAAGTGCTTAATAAATGCTTGTCGATTATTTGATTGACCTAGCCTTAGCTTTGCCCCTAAATTTTCATCAAATCACACTACTCCAATTTTTTGAAATGGATGTCTAATAAACATTTTGAACTCAACATATCTAAAATAGAATTTTTTTTCTTTTTACCCCAAGCATCTTATAAACTTCTCTCTTTCAGACATGGGTATTATAATGCTTCTAGTAACCCAGGTTGAAACCTTGATATCATTCTTGGCTCCTTACCCTCCCTCATTCCATCCTCCCTCAGTCGCTGAATCTGGTTATTTCTACCTCCAAACATCACTACCTCTCTGCTCACAAACAAACAAAAACAAAAACCTCTCAGCTTAAGAGATAGCTAGATGGTTCAGTGAATAGAGCCAGGCCTGGAAAATGGGAGATCCTAGTTTGAAATCTGGCTTCAGACACTTCCTAGCTATTGTACTAGAGGGGTCAGGAACCAAAGTTAGAAAGGTCTAAGGGAGAGAGGGGATAGATAAAAGAAAGCACTACTTCCTCTCTTAAGTAGGACTAACAAAGGAAGGGAGAGGTTTTGACCAAGGTCCAGAGCTGAGAGGTAAGGAGGAAATCCCCTTCAGTCTCTGGTTTCTGGTTTATTCGCTTGATAGAGATTATCTTGATTCCCCTAGCACATTAGATGAAAAGGATGATCAGTTTCATCTAAATAATAAGGTCTGTTTATTCTTTGGAGTATACAGGAATGTCTGGTTTAGGGTAGAGGGAAAAGTAGGTATTCCTAACTTCTGTTAATCCTAAATTCCCACTCAGGGATTGATGGCTCAGGTCTGGGGACCTGAGTCCCTGGAGAGATGTAGAGTCAGGCTGTTGGATTTTCCTGATCTAGAGAAATTATAGATAGAGAATATGTCTTCTGGTGGATAGTCTCTTCTGTTCCCCAAAGGGAAAAGTCTCTATCCGCTAATGAGGATGGCTAATCTGATATTTCTTCAGATAAATGAGGGACCATAACAGGTTAAGCTCAGCAAGATGCTCCTCTCTCTTCTAGTTCAAAAGAGAAAAGAACCCTGTCTTCAACTGCTGACCTCCTTTTCTTGGCTAGAGGTTCCAGCCCCATGCCCCATTGATAGCAGAATTCCATCCTCTTTTGTCCTGGTGTTTTTTTGCAAACCAAGCCTTTGCAATGCAGGCTGTAATTCTCTCATCCACACTATGAGATCCTGGGAAAATGACTTAACCCCATTACCTAGCTTTTCTGCCTTGGAATCAATACATGGTATTGATTCTAAGATAGAAGGGGATTTTTTTTTTTTGAAAAAAAAATTTTTTTTAAAGAAGTAAAAATGTTTAAATGGATTTCAAGCTCAAGATGAGTCAACAGCTACAAAATGCCAATATATATGCCAAAAATATGCCAGCTACAAAAACCAATGTGATTTTGGACTACAATTAAAACCATTCAGAATTTAGTGCCCCTAGTCCTGTTGTCCTACATTTGTGTGTCATAGTTTAGGAGGAACATTGCTAAGTTAGAGAGAACAGGACAACCAGAACTAAGGGTCTTAAAACCAAGATATAATGAAGTTGAAGGACCTAGGGATCTTTAATGTGAAGAACCAATGATTCAGGGGAAGGGGGAACATAGTAGCTCTTTTTAAGTATCTGAAGGACTGTCATTTGAAAAACCAAACAGACTTGGCTTTGGCCTCAGAGGGAAATTTCAAAAATAAAAATTTAGAATTGATATAAAGGAATACTTCCTCAAATTTAATTATCCCAAAGTGGAATGGACTGTTTTGGGACTTTTTAAAGGCAGAATGCTAGATGATCATGGATTGGGTATGTTGTCATAGGGATTCAATACTGTGTATTGGTTTGAAGTCAGAAGAATAGTAAGGACTAGGCAATGGGGGTTAAGTGACTTGCACAGGGTCACATAGTTAGGGAGTGTCTGAAGCCAGATTTGAACATAGACATTCTTTTTAATAGGTTGAACTAAATGGCGCTATGCTCCTTCCAATTCTAATGATCTGTGATTTTTGAGACATAAACTGGTTAGAAGTCATGTCCATTCTACTTTAAGATAAAAAGCACTATATTTTTATACATTAATTTCTTTTTTTTTTTTAGTTTTTAAACATTATTTTATTTGGTCATTTTCATACATTATTCATTGGAAACAGAGATCATTTTCTTTTCCTCTCCCCCCTCCCAACACCCCTCACCTAGCCTACACACGATTCCACTAGGTATCACATGTGTCCTTGATCCAAACCCATTTCCATGTTGTTGGTATTTGCATTAGGGTGTTAATTTAGTGTCTCTCCTCAATCATATCCCCTCAATCCCTGTACTCAAGCAGTTGCTTTTCCTCTGTGTTTTTACTCCCACAGTTTATCCTCTGTTTAAGGATAGTTTTTTTCTCATAGATCCCTGCAGACTGTTCAGGGTCATTGCATTGCCATTAATGGAGAAGTCCATTACGTTCGATTGTACCACAATGTCTCAGTCTCTATGTACAATGTTCTCCTGGCTCTGCTCCTTTCACTTTGCATCACTTCCTGGAGGTTGTTCCAGTCTCCATGGAATTCTTCCACTTTATTATTCCTTTGAGCACAATAGTATTCCATCACCAACATATACCACAATTTGTTCAGCCATTCCCCAATTGAAGGACATCCCCTCATTTTCCAATTTTTGGCCACCACAAAGAACGCAGCTATGAATATTCTTGTACAAGTCCTTTTCCTTATTATCTCTTTGGGGTACAAACTGAGCAGTGCTATGGATCAAAGGGCAGACAGTCTTTTATCACCCTTTGGGCATAGTTTCAAATTGCCCTCCAGAATGGTTGGATCAATTCACAACTCCACCAGCAATGAATTAGTGTCCCCACTTTGCCATTTCCCCTCCAGAATTCATTACTTTCCTTTGCTGTCATGTTGGCCAATCTGCTAGGTTGAGGTGATACCTCAGAGTTGTTTTGATTTGTATCTCTCTGATTATAAAAGATTTACAACACTTTTTCATGTGCTTATTAATAGTTTTGATTTCTTTGGCTGAAAACTGCATCTACCTTCGTCATGTGTGTTTCTTGCGGACAGCATATGGTAAGGTTTTGGATTCTAATCCACTCTGCTATTTGCTTGCGTTTTATGGGTGAGTTCATTCCATTCACATTCAGAGTTATGATTACTAGCTGTGTATTTCCCAGCATTTTGATTTCTACTCTTGGTCCTGCCTTTTCATCTTTCACTATTTCCTTCTATACCAATGTTTGTTTATAATCAGTCCCCCTAGTTCCCACCCTTATTTTACTTCCCTTTCTCCCTTCCTCCCTTCTTATTCCCCTCTTTATTTTCCCCTGGAGTCTTTTTAAAATTGCCCACCCACCTTCTCCCTCCCTTGTACTGCTTCCCTCCCCACCAGTCCGTTTTTTACCCTTCTACTCCCCTATAGGGCACAAATCTATTCTCGGCCCCAATGGATTGGATTGCTCTTCCCTCTTTGGATCAGTTTCAAAGCACGTAAGAGTTGAGTATTTCCTATCTCCAACCTCTTTGCCCTTCCAGTGTATCGATGTTCTCCCCCCTTCTGCCATGAGCTTCTTTGTGACATATAAATTTACCCCCATTTGTTTCTTTTCCCATTTCTTTTAGTATTAACCTCTCTTTTTTTTTTAGCTCTGGTTGTATATAGTAGTAGTCTCTCGTTACCCGAGGATGACGATTGTTTTTGTGCGTTTTTATCTATGATAGATGAGTGTGCACAAAGACACTTGTGCGTGAAGGAGATTTAAGTGGAAAAGTTGATGCACAGAGACAGTCCCACTCTCTCGGCGTTGGAAGCCTGGGTCCAGTGGCACGAAAAGTAGTTACACCTGGAGACTTCCTCAGCCGCATTGGATGGCCGTTTTGTCTTTTGTGCTCCAACACGCCCTAAGCACTCCACAGTGCTTTGCTGCGTCGCCATCTCAGCCGTTGAACCTTCTTATTGGTTTCTTCCATCTGTTCGGCCAAAGAAATCTTCACATGCTGGGTGAGCAAAGCCCTGGTTCACCAGGGGTCTATGACCCAATGGCTACTCTCACAAGGTTTAGCTGGCCTGTCAAAGCCGTTGCCCGGGGTGTGGCCGCTGCCACATGCTAGCAGCTACTAGGAGCCACAAGTGAGAACTGGGTGTCAGGTGGGGGTCAGAGGCTGGAGAGCTGCCCTAGAAGGGCACGACAAGCCCTCCACACCAGAGATACTACCCCTCCCTGAGCATCCCATACACCCCATATATATATGTATATATACACACACACACACACACACACATGTTTATGTATTTTGCATGCATATATCTATATACCTATTTATGTCTTGTCCTTTCATCCTATACAGTTTGTCACTGTTCCCTCTAAGTGTAATTCTTCTAGCTGTCCAGGTGATAGCAACAGTTTTTAAGAGTTACCAATGACCTCTTTTCTTATAGGGATACATATCATTTTAACTTATTGAGTCTCTTAAAGTTTTTTTTGTTGTCATTTTGTTTTGTTTTTCTTTTCCCCCTCTTTTTAAATTACCTTTTGATGATTCTCTTGAGTTCTGTGCTTGGACATCAAATTTTCTGTTCAGGTCTGGTCTTTTCTTTACAAATGCTTGGAATTCTTCTATTATGTTGAATGACCATACTTTCCCCTGAAGAATATAGTCTATTTTGATGGGTATTTGATTCTTGGTTGTAGACCTAGTTCCCTTGCTTTCCAGAATATCATATTCCATGGCTTTCGGTCCTTCAGTGTGGATGCACCTAGATCCTGTGTTATCCTCACTGTGTTTTGGTGGTATCTGAATGGCTTCTTCTTGGCAGCTTGTAATATCTTTTCTTTGGTCTGATAGTTTTTGAATTTGGCTATAACATTCCTGAGTGTTATCAATTGGGGATTAAATACAGGAGGTGATCTGTGGATTCTTTCAATCTCGACTTTCCCCCTTTGTCCTAGGATATCAGGACAGTTTTCCTGAATAATTTCCTGTAGTATTATGTCCAGGCTTTTTCTTTTGTCATGGTCTTCTGGTAGACCAATGATTCTTAAATTGTCTCTTCTCAAACGATTTTCTAAATCGGCGGTTTATGAATGAGATGCTTCATATTTTCCTCAAGTTTTTCATTCTTTTCATTTTGTTTTATAGTGTCCTGCTGCCTTATGAGGTCACTTAATTCCAGTTGTTATATTCTGGTTCTTAGAGACTGGATTTCATCCCTGGCTTTTTGGTCATCCTTTTCCTTCTGGTCTGATTTTCTTTGAAGGTTGTCTTTCATCCTCTTTACCTTGTCTTTCATCTCCTTTGCCTCATCTTTCATCTCCTTTGCCTCATTTTCCAGCTGGTTGATTTTGGCTTTCAAGACACTATTTTCTCATTTTAGTTCAAGTGCCTCTGTTTCCAGATGACTTATCTTAATTTTTAAGTTCTTCTCCCAATTGTCTTCAGTGTCTCTTAATTGTGTTTTTGAGTTCTTCCACAGCCTGTATCCAATTCACTGGAATTTCTGATTTATCAGTTGCTGATCTCTCCCCCTCTGTTCCGTTTGCTGAGTAGAAGCTGTCTATTGTAGTTTCTTTCTTCTTTTTCTGTTGTTTGCTCAAATTCACCCCTTCTTTACTCCCCATATTTGTCTGTGCTCTTGCTTCTCTCATTTTTTTTGGTTTTTGGGGGTTCTGTCAGTCTCCCCTCTTGGAGCTTTAACAGGAGATCTCTCGGTGTAGTCTCTGGTGGGGGGTTGTTGGGGTTTGAGCTTCCTTGTCCTCTGGAGGCTTTTGATTGGATTAAAATCCAGCAGTCAATGAGGATGGGTGTGGAGCCTGGGCTTCCCTGAGTTCTGGAGACTTTTGATGGGATTAAGTTCAGCTTAGTTGGACTGGGTGTGCTCTGAGTCCAAAACTTCCTGGAAGGCTGAAGCAAATATGGAGGATCTCCACATCTCTGGCCAGGCTGCCAGTTCTATGCTCCCTCTCTAGCTCCTTCCCCGCCATCTGTGTTGGACGCTCTGAACTTGGCCAACCCTGCGCGAAAGGTATGCCCTTCAGACCAGCACCTTTGCCCACCTAGAAGTTCTCACTGCCGCTGGAATCTCAGCTCTCTGGGTGTTAGGGGGGATGTGTCCTGGGACCTTCCTTCTGTCTTCCCCTTTAAACCAGAGTGTTCTCGGATTCCGGCTTTTCAGGAGGGCATACCTTTTGAATTAAGTCCAGCAGGAGGTTTCCTTGGCTCTGTCTTGTTGTTAAGTTTGATTTTCAGTTGCTGGGAGCATTCCGTTTGTGATTGGTTAGGAAGGGTATTCAGAGGTCTGAATTTCTGCTCTTTCTAGGCTGCCATCTTGACTCCGCCCTCTCTACATTAATTTCTACAGAAAGTATATTGTACATTTTCCTTTTTCCTTCATCTACTTGGTACATAGTCCTACTAATGGTACATCTAGGTCAAAAGGTGTGACTTTAGTCCCTTTGGAAGGAATTGTTCCAAATTGTTTTTTTCAGAATGGCTGTAGTAATCCACAGTTCCACCATTGATACATCAATATTGCTATTATGCCCCAGCCCCTCTAATATTTATCATTTTCTTATTTGTTTGTTTGTTTATTTTAACACAGATAACATTGAGAGTTTGTCTATTAAATGGGGAATGTGCTGGCATTGAAGATTTTTTTCCAAGTAGTAAACATTTCCTATATAATCTTAAAAAAAACCTCAACAACTATTGCTGAGCAATGCCCCTCTCTCATTTTTCACAGATATTGCAAATGTTTTCTTTTTATATCAGCTTTATCCATCTGAAGAGTTGAAACATGACAGTTGATTTAATTTGCATCTCTCTAATTATTAATGATTAGAAACATTGAAAGGGGACAGCTGGGTAGCTCAGTGGATTGAGAGTGAGGCGTAGAGAAGGGAGGGTGTCCTAGGTTCAAATCTTGCCTCAGACACTTCCCAGACGTGTGTTCCTGAGCAAGTCACTTAATCCCCATTGCCTAGCCCTTACTGCTCTTATGCCTTGGAACCAATACCCAGTATTAATTTTAAGACGGAAGGTAAGGGTTTAAAAAAAAACATTGAAAAATGTATTGATAGCTTGGATTTCTTCCTTTGAAAAGTGCTTGTTCATATTTTTTTTAACATTTTTTACTTAAGGAATGGCTCTTGTTCCCATAAATTTTAATTTTTTTTACATATCCTAGAAATGAGAACCTAATCAGAAAAACTTACTACCAAGATATTTTTCTAGTTGAGTTTCCCTTAACTTCACTGGCTTTGTTTATCCAAAAAAATTTTTTTTATTTTATGTAATCAAAATTGTCCATTTTGCCTTTGGTATGCCTCTTTCCCTTATTTGGATAGATCTGAAAGGCAATTTCTTCCTAGCTCTTCTAATTTATGAGGTTTTTTGAAATATCTAAATCTTATATCCACTTGGCACTTGTCTTAGTAACTGTGTTGATGGTCTATATGTAATTTCTGCTAGATTGTTTTTTAGTTTTTCCAGCAGTGTTGGTTGAATAGTGAATCCATACCTCAGTAGGTTGGGATTTTGGCAGCTAAGTAGTACAGCAGATAAAGTGTTGGACCTGGAATTAGGAAGATCTAAGTTCAAATCCAGCCCCAGACATTAGTGATGTGGCCCTGGGCAAGTCATTTAAGTTTGAGGTTTTCCTCATCTGTAGAGTAGGGAAAATAGTCAATTGTATAGCCCAAGATTGTTATAAAGATAAAATATTAAAAAGTGCTTTGCAAACCTTAAAACACTAGTTACTATTTTTTTTTGAATACTGGGTTGACATAAGTCTAATTTTTTTATTTTAATTTTTTTTAATTTAGAATACTTTTCCATGGTTACATGATTCATGATCCACCCCCACCCCCAGTATTTCCTCTCCACTCCTGAAGTCGACAAGCATTTCCACTGGGTTATACATGTATCATTGCTCAAAATATATTTCCATGTTTACATTTGCAGCAGAGCAATTCTTTAACATGAAAACCCTAAACACATCCCTATTGCACTACTTGTCAATCATATGTTTTTCTAATGCATTTCTGGTTTCACAGTTCTTTCTCTATGTGGATAGCATTCTTTCTCTTAAATTCCTCTGGATTGTCCTAGGTCATTGCATTGCTACTGGTAGAAAAGCCTATTACATTTGATTGTGCCATAATGTCTCAGTCTCTGTGTATAAAGTTTTCCGGGTTCTGCTCCTTTTGCTCTGTATCAATTCCTGGAGGTCTTTCCAGTTCACATGGAATCCCTCCATTTCTTTATTCCTTTCAGCACAATAATACCCCATCACCAACATACACCACAGTTTATTCAGCCTTTCCCCAATCAATGGACACCCCCTCATTTTCTAATTTTTTGCCACTACAAAGTGTTACAGACAAAAGAGTGGTTGCCTTAAACTGTGACCGCAAAAATATGGTTTCAAGACAGTGCCTTGATTTTATATTAAAAATAAAGTGGTTGCCATGGGAAAAATTCCCAAATATGAAATACCCAAGTTAGCTGGGTTTTATGGAGATTTTAATTAATACAAATTAAGGAATTAATGAAAGGGAGAGAGAGAGTAAGAGGAAATAATGAGAAAAGGGCTAGGCCAGCTTAGGCCAGCCTAGGCTTAAGCCTTAAGAGAGAGATCAGTCAGTCTTTAATCACTCACAAGATCCTTCCAAGCAAAACTCTGGTGTTCAGAGAGACCCTCCAGTTTAGCTCAGGAAGCTCTGCTTCAGCTTCCAAGGCTGCATTTTTTTTTTCAGAGGCCTTTCTGACCTCCTTTTAAAGAGAATTTTCTCCTATGTCACCTTCCCTAAGTTTTCACATCTATCAATCACAGTAAATGTTTTCACAGGAGTGACCATTCTTAATTCACACCTTCTTTAGTTCTCAACTTCTCTGGGTAGACTAAAACTTCACACCTTTTTGCCCCTTGCAAGTTTGCAAGTTGCCTGACCTTTTAGTGATTAATTTGACCTTCATAGGTACTTAGCACCCTTTTGTATTAGATCTAAAAATACACTTAGCTTAAGGGCTTTTGCCTCACTATAAGTATGAGTTAAGTACTTTTCATTGTTCAGTAAGGAGTTTACAACTTTATCTTCCCCTAAAGTATGCTTAAGTATGGGTGGAGTAATGTTAGAGTTCTCACATTCCTGATCAAGCACCTTCATTGTTTAAAATGGGGAATGGTCTTAACCAAATGTTCTAAGGTAGAGTCTGAGAATTTTTAACATTCACAAGTCTGAGAAATTATAAGATTCACAAAAGAATGCTATGAATATTTTTGTACATGTCTTTTTCCTTATTATCTCTTTAGGGTACAAACCCAGCAGTGATATGGCTGGATCAAAGAAGTCTAATTTGTTCCATGAATCAAAACCTATTTTTTAACTGGAAACAAATAGTTTTGATGATTACTGCTTTGTTATGTAGTTTAAGATCTGGTATTACCAGGGACCCTTCTTTCCCTCCCTTTTTCATTATTTCCCTTGAGATTTTTTACTTTTTGTTCCTTTAGAACAAATGTTTTAAACAAAGAACAAATTAATGTCTTGAACTCAATGAAAGAATGCTTTGATATTTTGGAAATGTCATAGAATAAATCAATTAATTTTGGAAATATCATTTTCATAATGTGGGCTTGGTCTATGTGTACATAACTAACATTTTTTATTTATTTGTCTATATTTCTGCATTTTATATATTCATATTCATAGAATTCCCACATCTAGGTAGGTAGACTACCAAATATTTTATGTATTCTGTAGTTATTTTAAAGTTTCTCTATTCTCTTTTTAAATTAAAAAAAAATTTCTCAACTACATGAAAAAATAATTTTTACCCTTTTAAAAAAAAGTTTGAGCCAAATTCTCATCTTCCTTCTTTCCTTCCTCTACTGCTTCCCTGAGATGACAAGCAATCTGATATACATTTTACATGTGTTAATAGAGTGAAACATCTTTCTGCATTAGTCATTTTGTGAAAGAGCACTTAGACAAAAGCAAAGAAATGAAATAAAATATATGTCTCCATCTTCATTCAGATTCCATCAATTCTTTCTCTGGAGGTAAATGGAATTTTTCATCACGAGTCCTTGAAGATTTTCTTAGATCACTGTATTGCTATATATAGCTAAGTCATTAATAAATAATCATCATATACAATATTGCTTTTTACTGTGTACAATAATCTCCTGGTTCTTCTCATTTCATTTCATTTTATTTATTATTTTACTTTTTTATTAAAAACCCTTACTTTCCATTTTGGAATCAAGGTAATTGGTTCCAAGGCAGAAGACCGGTAAGGACTAAGCAATGGGGGTTAAATGACTTGCCCAGGGTCACACAGCTGGGAAGTGTCTGAGGCCAGATTTGAACCTAGGACCTCCCATCTCTAGGCCTGGCTTTCATTCCACTGAGCCACCCAGCTGCCCCTCTCACGTCATTTTAAATTAGTACATATAGGTCTTTCCAGATTTTTCTGAAATCTCCCTTCTCATCATTTCTTAAAGTAGTATTTGGGATACAAACTTAAAGCAAAACAAATTCCTGCAATGGCCTTGTTAAAAAAACAAAACAAAAAAAACCTCCAAAACCACATTTCAATCTTCATTTCAAATTCATCACTTCTTTATCAGATGGTAAGTAGCATCCATTTCCCTTGTCATTGTTTTTTATTGAAATATAGTTGGACAAAAGTTTATAATAATTTCCTTCATTACTTCTTGTCTTCTAGAATTGGGGCTATTGTGCTGATTAGTGTTTCAAAATTTGTCTCTTACAACATTTTTGTTATTGTATAAGTTATTCTAGTTCTGCTCACTTTACTCAGTGACAATTCAAAATACTCAGTGACAATGACAATACAAGTCTTGTCAGGTCTCCCTGAAACCCACCCTCATTATTTATATTCTATTTACCATTTAAGGAAAGAACAAGAACCATTTATTTTAATAGAAATATTTTCATTTTATCAAAGACTTTTTCTTACATCTATTGATAGAATCGTGTGCCTTTTTTGTCCTTTTTATTAAGAGTCTATTATGTCCATAATTTTCTTAATATGTCATTGTGGCCTCTTTGCTATTTTTTTATTTGGATTTTGTATTTTAAAAAATGTCCACATAAGTTTTCCAAAGTTGTATGATCCATATTGTGTCACTCCCTTAGTCCCTTCTCCCTCCTGGAGCTGACAAGCAATTCAATCTGAGTTATACATGTATTACCATGCAAAACGTATTTCTATATTATTCATTTTGTAATTAAATGATCTTATAAAACCAAAATCTCCAAACATATACCCAAATAAAAGAGAGATAAATCAAAAATTTTTATCGACCATTTTACTCCAACACTTCTCTGGGGGTGAATAGAATTCTTTTTTATAAATCCCTCAGAATTGGCTTGGATCATTGTATTGTTGTTAGTAGCAAAGTCTATAACAATCGATCATTCCACAATATTACTATGCATAATATTCTCCTGGTTCTGCTTATTTCATTCTGCATCAGTTCACATAGGTCTTTCCAGCTCTTTCTGAAATCATCTTGTTCATCATTCACATAGCACAATTGTATTCCATTGCCATCAAATGCCAAAACATGTTCAGCCATTACCCAATTGATGGATATCCCTTTAGTTTCCAATTCTTTGCTACCACAAAAAGAGCAACTATAAATATTTTTGTACAAACAAGACCTTTTCCATTTTTTAAATCTCTGGGATACCGACCTAGTAGTATTACTGAATCAAAATGTATGAATTCTTTTTATTGCCCTTTGGGCATAATTAAAAATATGGCGCTTCATGAATTTGTGTGTCATCCTTACACCAGGGCCATAATAATCTTTGTATCATTCCAATTTTAGCATATATGCTGCCAAAGCAAAAACTTTTTGTTATTTTATTTCAAACTTTTGCCTCCATATTCAGTAAGGATTTTGGCCTTTGGTTTTGTTTTTTTCTTTTCCTGGTTTAGGTATCCAGGCCACATTTCTATCAGAGAAGAAACTTGGTAGGATCCACTGTCTTTACAAAAGTATTTATTAGAACTGTTCTTTAAATATTTGATAGAATTTGCTTGCAAACAAATTTTGTCCAATGTGTCTTTTTTATTTTGGAGTGCATTTATGACTTGTTCAAAAAAAATTTTTTTTCAGATTGAGTTCTCTAGTCATTTATATTTTTGTAAATACTTATTTCCCATTAGACTGACTTTATTAGACTATGGTTGGGCAAAAGTTTCTAATAATTTCATTTCTTATGAATCTTTAAATTTTTTTAAACCCTTACCCTTACTGTGTATTGGTTCTAAGTCAGAAGAATGGTAAGGGCTAGGCAATGGGGATTAAGTGACTTGCCCAGGATCACACAGCTAAGAAGTGTCTGAGGAACCTAGGACCTGGCTCTCAATCCATTGATCCACCCAGCTGACTCCTTTACTTCTTGAAATTAGGTAGTGTTTTGTGTATTTTATTGTTTCTCGCCATCAAAAAAGAGTCCCACTTTTATTTATTCAGTGGTATTTTTTTCTTTCAATTTTGTTAATTTATACTTTAAGTTTTAGGATTTCTATTTTGGCATCTGATGTTCAGTTTTGTTTTCTTCCACATTTTAGTTGCATATTCAATTCACTGATCATTTCTTTACTTCTTTTGATGGTGAAAAGTGTTTAGAAATATATATTTATCCCTAAGGACTGATACATCTCACAAATTTTGATATGCTGTCTCATTGTAGTTATTTTGAGGAAATCAGTTTCTATATTTTGTTCTTTGACTCACCAGTTTTTTGGGATTGAATTATGTTTAGTTTCCAATAAGTTCTTATTTTTAATGCTCATTTCTTGAATATAAGTTTTTGTGCATTATTGATGGTCACTCTTATGAGCTATGTATATCGTTTATAAAGGAGAAATGGTGTGGCAGAATGACAGAGAAAACTAGAATTGAGAGTTTCAAAGGGAAGGGCCACAAATATTTTAACTGGGTTTCAAAAAAGGGAAACTCCTCATATTTGCTTCATGAGAGGAAGAAATATGTGGCCCCAGAATAGAGCAGAGGTTGTAGAATGGCATGGAGTTTCTGGCAAGGCTGGTAGCTATAAGGGCTTAAGATAGCCTCAGGTGATCAAGGTTGGGGTTTTGAAATAATGCTGAATTCCAAGCTCAAGGTTCCTAGAAAGAAGAGTCAGGAGCTGGAATCAAGTTGTACAAAGGACAGAAAGTAAAGGAATAGTCCTACTACTCCATTAACTTTATTTAGGGTTTATGAGGCAAGAAAAAAATTGGACAAGGAAAAAAAAAAGGTTTTGGATTTAAGTAAACATAAAAACTATTGAATTTAATGAATATTTCTAATGAACAAGCCACACAAAAATCTCTAATGAAATATGAGTAATAGCTTTTTTTCATGTTTTACAGACTCCTTTAAAGAAAGCCAATCCACCCCAAATGTGGAAATTTATCAAATTGGTTAAAATGTATAAACTTTTCTCTGCTTTTGGGTTGCAGATCTGAGCTAATAAGTTGTAAAGTAGAGATCATTCTTCACTTCAATTGAATGAAAATGATAGTTTAAGACTAAATCAACAAGAATGAAAGTTGATTTAGAATGTCACATTTCTTCTGATCATTCAAAATAAAGCATTTCCTAATTAAACAGCAGAAACAGAACAGATAACTTCCCAAACCTCTTCCAATTTTATTTGTACAAATGGAGTCCTTTATTTGATTAACTACTAGGAGCTTGACTAAGATTAAAGAAGTGTTTTCAAAGAGGAAAATGAAGAAATTGGCTACTATTTACTTCATTCAATTAATGGATGTTACATTTTTATATAAGAAGGTTAGAAAACACAGTTAATTTAATTTTATGTAGAAGATGGACTTGTTTATTTTAAGGCAAGGAAAAACAAATACCAGAAGTAATTCTTAGCAAAGGCTAAGACAATATTTAACAGTTCTGCAAAGAGCACAAAGACCTTAGTTATGTTATCACAGACCAAAAAAGAAAGAATACAACCTGAAAGGAATGTAGGCAAGGGCAACAAATGCACCTTCTAACTGAATACATCAATCAATGAATGACACTTGTGCTCTATTCTTCACATCAGGACTAGTACAACCACAAAACTTTTAAACTTGGGGACTTTGCCATTCCATTCATAATCCAGTGGTTTTACAACTCCTATCAAATAAGAGTGCTATAAAAGTATAAACTGGTTCCTTTCTCTTAGACTAGTAGAGAACAGAAAACTGGCTTTATAAGATATTCTTTTGGGTTCTACAGCTTTCATGGAACTTCAGAGCCCCAAAAAACAAGCAGTTCATGGCAGAAAATGAAAGTGAAAAAGTAGACACAAAGGTCTGTGAAAACATCTCCCATTTTACTATAGGTATCCATGGAACGACTGATTACTTCAGCTGGGATTCCAGACAATAAAAGAGCAGCAGTTAGTACTGTCGTCTTCATCTTCTTTTCACTCTAAACAAAAAGAAAAGCAGGGATAAATACATGCAAGCACAACTTTCAGCAAATGACATAAGTCCTGGTGAAAACGGTTCAGTTGTGGTTTTTTAAGTTGCCTATGCAAACAGCTATTTTAATTTTATAGCATTAATGGTCAGAAAATAAAATCAACAAATGTTTACTGAGCACCTGTTATGGGCAAGGTTGACACTATGCTGTATGTTTTATTTACCAAAAAATCCCGACTGTGAATGTTTACATAGTCCTTCATATATAAGCACACAGAAATGCATACATAGATATACACACATATATAAACTATATATATATATATATATTCACATTCCCATTTTAGCCTCATGATGATATTTTAAAGTATATTACTTCCTTCTATACATTTTACATTTCAGACAAATTGGCTTAATTACAGTTGCCTATATTTGATATTCTATTTTCTGCCTTCATGTCTTTGAAAAGGTAATACTCTATTGTCTACAATGAATCCTCTTATTTCCGTCCTTTAAAACCTTAGCTTTCTTTAAGGTTTAGTTCAAATAGAACTTCGTCAAAGAAGCCTTTCCTGTGTATTCTAGTTGTTACTACTGTTCTCTCCCTTCCTTCTGAATGATTATGTATAAGCTTTCTAATTACATTGAATTAAGTTCCTCATGATTAGAAAGACTTTTTCTTATTGCATTTATCCCTTTGGTAACTATTAAGCACAATGGTAATTTATTTATCTGCATTTACAGATGAATAAACTTAAAATGGATGAACTGTCCAGTAACAAAACTAGGAAAGGAAAAAATTAACTGAACTTGGTGACTGCCATAGTTATGAGGGACTATGGGAAAAATCAAAGACAAATGAAATTTCTAATCTGAGTACAATCAGCTAGGTGGCTCAGTGGGTAAAGAGCCAGGCCTGAAGATAAGAAGCCTGGCTTCAAATCTGGTGGCAAACACTTTCTTACTATGTGATCCTGGTGAATAACTTGACTCCAATTGCCTACCCCTTACCACTCTTTTGCCTTGGAACTGATACTTAGTATTGATTCTAAGACAGAAAGTAATGGTTTTTTTTTTAAAATGGTTAGGTAGGCAAATGGTTATACCCTTTAGAGAAAAAGGATGCTGGCAGGAGAGTCTGGGAGGAATACAAGTGCCTTAGTTCTGTGTAGCACCTATCTACGTCTGCAGTAATAAAGGCAGACTGGCAAGAAAAGGTGACAAGAATCATTTTGAATCATCCAGACTTCAATTTGGCAGCTGGTTCTCTAAATGTAAGATCATTATTCAATTGTCAACAAGTGAGTATATTGCTGAAAGATCCAAATCATTACAATATTGATCCAAGATAATCTATATAAATGAAACCATTAGAAAGAAGTTGAACCTAAAGGAAAGGTGGTTCACAAGCATCACTCAGTAGAGCAGTGAAGAAAGAAACTAGTGGAGTTGGTTTTATTATATTCCCTAAAGCAATCAGAAACATTATTTCATTGGGCATTTGGTTACCTTGTATCGCAATGCTCAGGAACTTGTAAAAAATACTACCATAGAAATAGCTGTACCTTATTCACTAATATTTATGAAAAGGGTGAAGACATAGAAAGAATTTCTAGGAAGATTTTGATCCTCCAAATATTATATCAATTCGTATTTTTGATTTGAATATCTTCTGTGACTTCAAAAGGTGTCAATAAATGAGAATGAGAAATAAATTGGAAAGTATGGATCAGAAAGAAGGAATGAGAAAAGCCAAAGATTTTGCTTTCCCCAAGAAAAGAAGCTTATGGACCCAGTGAGCATCAGCTAGCAAAAGTCAAATCGATATTTTTAACCAACAGAAAAATTCTCAATATTAGCATGAGAGTCACCTATGAATCAGCTCAACCTGATTTTACAGCAAAGATAAGAATTAGCAAAACACTAGAAAAATAATGAGATGAAGATAGGAATGCAAATTTAAAGAACTCAATTGAAACTGATAATGAAAATGGGTAATGGACAGCAAAAAAATAGATTAATGCCTATTATAATTTCATATACGAGTTTAATAGATATCAATCAGCTTTTATAACAAGGAGATAAAAAAAGATTAAGAAGTCAAATTAGGCAGCTAACATTTTCCTTACTTGACATGTAATGCAAGATGGTAGCTGGAGGTGACATAAGTTTAAAATATAAACTTCTTTGCAAAATCTTACTAGGAATGATGATAATTATTACTAGTAAAGCTTAGTTTAGGTTAAAATCATTTAAAGAAAGCTTGGCAAGATAAATAAATAATAAATGGTAAATAAATCATCCCAAACTCATTTAAAGATGAACATGGAAGGTAAACGAACTGAGAAAAATAGAACATATCTACAAATACTTTTATATAATACAATTTTCACTACCAAGGTCACTACACTTGGAATTATAGTCCCAAATATACTTCTAGAGGAGGCATTTGAGAATAAAGATGGGGAAAGCAGCCAAATTGAATCATGTATATATTCAAATAAGAGTCCTTTTAGAGATTAAAAAATTTGAGGGTTTGGCGGGATCTGAGGAAGGGAAAGATGCTAAAGGCATGAATAGGAAAATCCTAGGCTTTATTATTAAAATTTTTAAAAAGTGACAGAAAGAACATGAACAACTACTGAGTCATATGCCTACTTTCTCATGCATAGGGGATATCTTTGATAAGGGGGTGAATAGAAATTATAAAGTTTTAAAAAGAATTCCACATTAGTCCACATCTTTTCCACTTTTAAATCAACAAAGATTTAAAGATAAATGTTTGGTTTGGTCTGGAAGATGGCAAACCTATAGATCTCATCCACCAATATATCATATCTGGGACAAAAAATACAAATGGACAATGAATTAAGCCCAGAATTAAACATGAGGAGAGGCTGTTGGATTGCCTTCAGCAAACTGAAAACTTTCCTAAATGACTCTAACATTTTCCCAGAAATGAAGGCCCATTCTTTTTAACATCATTATTCTATTAGTTTTGTTTTACTGCCAGGCCAGACATAGAACAAAAATTTCTAAGTATTGAAAAAGTACATCAATCAGAAGACAAAGGAGAAGTATATGATGTATATGAGTAGGCTATAATGTATTGATGAACTCTGAAAAACTGGCATAAAAGTTGTCATCAGAAAAAAAAAATATGCTACGAAGAGTAGATGGACTAATTATGGGCATACAAATGATAGGTAGATAGCTCAAGTGCTCTATTAATATACTCTTGATGTTTGGAGAAAGGAAGGAAGGCTTCCAATATTATGAGAATATGGATAAGATTCATACAGGATAGAAAAGGATGGATAGATTCAAACTTGTATTAGAGGAAATATTCAACGCAATGAATATGTTAGGTTTTAAGACACATCAGCTGAAAACTAACCTGAATGGAAACATCCAAGAAATAGATCAAAAACCAGAATATCAGGACTGAAGATACAGATGTGACCAGCCTATATAGAAAGGTTCAGATCATGAGAAAGAGGTGGATGAGATTTCTACCTGGGCAATTTAGAAAAAGCTAAGAGCCAAGGACTTAATTTTGGGGAAGACTCACAAAAGTTAAAAGAGAAGGCAGATAAGAATGATTAGAAACATAGGAAAGACAAAAGCGTCAAAGATATAACAGGACTTGCTCAGAAATAGAAGGGACAATAAGAGCAGAAAAGTGAGGGAAGAAAGAGCAATATAACTCTTAATTGCTTCTAATTTTTCTTTTTCCAAAGAGAATGATCTAATAGAAAACTAATACCAATGATTAGTGGAAAGATATATAGTAAGAGAACTTTCAGTTATCCTTGATGAAGTACAGATGAAAAATATTCAAGGGTATTTTTTTAAAAAAACTTTACCTTCCTTCTTAGAATCAATACTGGGTATTGGTTCCAAGGCAGAAGAGGGGTAAGGGCTAGGCAATGGGGGTTAAGTGACTTGTCCAGGTTCACACAGCTAGGAAGTGTCTGAGGCCAGATTTGAACCTAGGACTTCCCATCTCTAGTCCTGGTTCTCAATCCACTGAGCCATCCAGCTGCCCCCTGTATCTGCATTTTAGCAAAGCATGTGACAAAGTTTCTAAGACTAGTTTATTAACAAACAGGATATAGACTAGATGACAGGGAGATATGGAAATAATTGAATGACAAGTATTAAAAACAGTAATTAGTGGTTTGATTTCAACTTGGAAGATCTCCATTTAATGCTCAGGGATTCTGTGCTTGGTTTCTACTGCTATAGTCATGTGTGGGGCAGTAAATGAACTGGATGACAGAATCAGGATCTAAAAAGATCCTGAAAGGAAAAAACACTGGGCTAACTCTAAAAAGGTGCAATTTGATATAGATAAGTTAACTTCGTTTTTGTTTTTTTTTTAATTAAATACAAGAAGGGCAGGGTATGAAATAGTTCACCTGAAAAATTATCTGTGATTTTTAGGGGATGACAAGTTTGAAGAGTCAAGAGTATGTCAGAATAAAAAAATAAAAAGCTAATAGACTTAGACTTCATTAAGAGAAATGTGGCATCCAATTGTGCCCACTATTTTTCAGCTATGGTCAGACTACACTAAAAGTTCAATTCTAGGTGCTACATTTTAAGGACACTGAAAAGCTGGAGAGCATCCATAGTTAATGTGACCAGGATGGATGGGCACTGAAATTATGCCATGTGAGAGTTGAAATGGAGATGGTTAGTAGAAGAAAAAAACTGGGGGAAAATAACAGCCATTTTCAAGTATCTGAAGACTTTCATGTTGTAACAGTTAAAAGAACGGTTGGCATAAACTGAGACCACGAAAATATGGTTTCAAGACATTGTCTTGAGTTAAATCAAATATAAAGTGGTCGCCAGGGGAAAATTCCCAAATATGAAATATACCCAAGTCAGGGTTTTTATGGAGATTTTAATTAATACAAATAAGGAATTAGTGAAAGAGAGAGAGTGTAAGAGGAAACAATGAGAAAAGGGCTAGGCCAGCCCAGGCCAGCCTAGGCCCAAGCCCTAAGAGAGAGACCAGTCAGTCTTTAATCCACTCATCACAAGATTTGTCCCAAGCAAGATTCTAATGTTCAGCTCCTGAGCTCCACTCCAGCTTCCAAGGCTGAATCCCTCCAGAGAGAGTTCTCTCAGAGAGAGTTTTTTCTCTCAGCTTCTGACCTCCTTTTAAAGAGAATTTTCTCCTATGTCACTTCCCCTAAGTTCTCACATCTACCAATCACAGTAGATGTTTTCCAAAGGACAGACCATTTGTAATTCACACCTGAGTAGACTAAACTTTTAGTAATTCACACCTGAGTAGACTAAAACCTCACACCTCTTTTGTTATGGCTTGTCCCTTACAAGTTTGCAAGTTGCCTGACCTTCATAGGTACTTAGCACCTTCCTAAAAATAGACTTAGCTTAAGGTTTTTTAGCTTTACTTTATGTATGAGTTAAGTACTTTTTCATTGTTCAGTAAAGAGTTTACAACTTTATCTTGCATGGGTGGAGTATTGTTCTCACATTCCTGACTAAGTCCCTTCATTGTTTAGAATGGGGTCTTAACCAAGTGTTCTGAAGTAGGGTCTGAGAATTTTTAAGATTCACAATGTAGAAGAGGGATAGGTCTTGTTCTCCTTAGTTCCACAAGGTAGAATAAGAAACAGAAAAAAACAGGCTGAAATGCAGAAGTTTGTAGTAAGGAAAAAAACTTCTTAACAAATGAGCTGTTCTAACAGTGGAACAAGCTACCTTCAAATTGATATGCTTACCCTAAGAAAAAAGCTGTCAAGGAAAGTCTGAATGACCATTAGTTGGATATATCATAGAAAGAATTTTTATTCAGAGAGTGGTAAGACTAGCTGCCCATTGAAGTCTCTAACTAACTCTAAGGTTCTTAAATTGAAGAGAACAAAGATACTACAGCATCACAAAAGTTAAGGAACTAAAATGTTTTAAGGAGGCAGTCGACAATGTCAAATGATGAAGGAGTCTAGAATAAAAGCTAAGGTTTTCCTTCTCTTATTTAAACATCTGTTTCTTCAGTGATGATCTTTACTTTATCTTGGTAGAAAATTCATCATGCTTTCTTTCATCATGACTGATATATTTAATTTTTATGAATGTTTCCACTCATTATTTACAAGGTGAATGGATATAGGAAAAAAATAGTCTACTAATACCTTCACATAGTTAGTACTCAAGAAAAAAAATATTAAAAAACATTCCAGTAGCAATACTGTGATTTTATAATGATTAAAGAAAAAGATATTGCCCTTATTTTTCCTGTTCTCCAAATCATAATTAAAAAAATTAATGCTCATCACTTACTACAGGTCTTGATGGGCTTGATTCAGCTATTAGTAAAAAAAAAAACCTTAATGCTAAAGATTCTCTCTCTATATGTATATATGGCAATTATAACTGATTTAAGCAGATGGCTCAAAGATGAGCAAATGTTCAATTCTTCAGTGAGAAACTGAAAATAGGAAGCAGTAAAATATATTGTGATTTTTTTTATTTAAAAAAAAAAAAGATATACAAGCAGACAGCATTTTAATTAACCTGTCACTGTAATTCATTCTAACAATATAAACAAAACAAAAATCTTCCAAATTCTGAAAAATGAGTTATAAATGAGAAAAGATTGAAAGCAAAAGACTAAATATAATCAATTTATGAAGCCTACTCCAGACAAGGAATATATAACTGTAACTATTAAAATGCTCTACTCTGTTAAAATTCACTTAAAATTCAATTTAAAGTGTTTAAGTGAAACTACTTGTCTCTTTTCTTTTTACTTTTTCTATTTACATAATATGAAACAAAATTTCATATAAAACCATTGGCACTTAACAGGTTAGATATGAACAAATCAGCAGGCAACAAATTTAGAGATGCCTTTGCTAAGAGTCAGGACAGCTGGGTAGCTCAGTGGATTGAGAGCCAGACCTAGAGACAGAAAGTCCTAGGTTCAAATCTGGCCTCAGAAACTTCCTAGCTGTGTGAACATGGACAAGTCCCTTAACCCCCATTGCCTAGCCCTTACTACTCTTCTGCCTTAGAACCAATACACAGTATTGATTCAAAGATGGAGGGTAAGGGTGTTAAAAAATTTTTTTTTCTGTCATTCTTCAAATGTTAATTATTTTTTTGGCCATCAGAAATAGATATAGCAAATGAATGTTTTTGGATAGGTACAAATATTTTTCAGGAAATTAAATCTTTAGAATAAAATCTTAACAATGTCATAAACTACTTTTGTAGCTCTGTCAATCTTAGATCTTTTTGCTATTCTGCTTTCTGATGGATTTAAGTTGTTTTCATATATATGATTATTTATACATAATTATTACGTCAAATCATTATTTCATGAAGTTATAAACAGTTTATCTTTCCTCCTTCGGGTCATTTTATCATTGTTCTGCTGGAGGCCTATAACTTAATTTTTTTTAAACCCTTAATATCCCTCTTAGAATCAACACTAGGTATCAGTTCCAAGGCAGAAGAGTGATAATGACTAATGTAGCAAGGGAAATTACAGGGTGCAGGAATGATTGATAGGGTGTGAGACAGAATCTTCCTGAGCCTGGTTGAGTCAGAACTCCTAAGCAACTGGAATTAAGTGATTTGTCCAAGGTCACAAAGCTAGTAAATGTTTGAAGACACATTTGAATCTAGGCCCTCCTGACTCCAGGCCTGGCTCTCTATGCAAAGAGCTACCTAGTCCCTTCATGTAACTTATTCTTAAAAACAGTCATTGCTCAAAGGTTCCAGATGTCCCTTTTTTGGATGTGTGATTTCTCTAACTTAAAAAATGTGTTTTCCTTTAATTTTAGAGATATTGTTCATTTTTAGCAATATCTCTTAAAACAATGATGCTTCTGACAACACTTCTAATTTAAGTTTTTATTTCAATTAAGATAAGAGTTATGGGATACTCATTTCCTAAAAGGGAGAATCACTTAAAAGGCAATAAGAGGGGTGGGGGAGGGGGAACAGCTGGGTGCCTCAGTGGATTGAGAGCCAGTCCTAGAGAAGGAAGGTCCAAATCTGGCCTCAGATACTTCCTAGCTGTGTAACTCTGGGCAAGTCACTTAACCTCCATTGCCTAGCCCTTACCACTCTTCTGCCTTGGAACTAAGATGGATGGTAAGGATTTAAAAGAAAAAAGGGGCAATGGGAGAGGAACCTGGGTAGGCAAGAGCATCCTGCAACAGACTACAAAAGGGGAATTTTGGAGAAGTATATAGGATGTTATATGGATAGCCTATGTTTGAAAAAGAAAAAAGCTGGTCACATGGTGAGAGCAGGGAAAACCAAAAGATGGCTAAAGGTTCTTAACCTGGCATCTGTGCATTTGCATTTCAAAAAATATATTATGATAAGTGTATTTCACTAGAATTGAATTCTTTTATAATTCATTTATTTTATTGTGTTTAAAGTTACTTTTCTTCTTGTTTCTATGGTTTTCTTTTGAGAGGAGATGTAAGTCTAAATCTTTTCCAAACTCTCATTTAGCCATCTTGATTTGAAATTTCAAACTTTTGTTTTACAAAATAAACACTCCCTTTCAAATCCTTTAGAAAAACAGAAATGCAATTTTGCACGGAGGAGCTTTGTTCAGAGTTCAAAACAAAGGTTCTATTAAATAAGCACACTCATCCTATCTTTCTAACAAAGCAATCCTATCATGTTTTCCAACACTTTATTCTCTTCTCTTTCCTGATATTAGTCTCATGCTTTTGTTTTTCCTTCTTTTCCTTCTTTTCAAGGAAGGGTGATATATTGCAGTCACAGAAAACCCTTGACAATGCCTTATTATTACTGTCATCACAATGTGATTTAAAAAACTATTTAAAAATTTAATTGATAGCTTTAGGTTTTATATCCCATTAGATAGCTATCTTTTATTTTATTTTTTGTATTTTTTTTAATAACCCTTACCTTTCGTCTTGGAATAAATACTATGTATTGGTTCCAAGGCAGAAGAGTGGTAAGGGCTAGGCAATGGGGGTTAAGTGACTTGCCCCAGGTCACACACACACCTGGGAAGTGTCTGAGGACCGATTGGAACCTAGGACCTCCCATCTCTAGGCCTGGCTCTCAATCCACTGAGCAACCCAGCTGCCCCCAGCTATCTTTTACTTTTAAGAAAGAGAAAAAAATAAGTCAGCAAAATCAAACAACATATTGCTCATATCTTGAAGTAAATTCAATGTTCTATAGTCAAAGTACCCAAATCTTATCCAAGAAATATTTTTTTCTCTCCCCTTTAGGTCCTAGCTATTTTTGAGATGATTTTAGTCACTGAATATTAAATATCTACTTACCCATAGAATTTTATTTCTTTGAACACAAGAATCATTTTCATTTTTTCTTTGTGTGTGTTTAAAAATGCTTGTTGAATTTAAATTACTGATACTGAAGCACACAATCCATTTCATAGAGTTGTTAAACATTTCTGTATTTGTACTCCTTTCATCATCAGGTAAAGTCTATAGATCCCTTTTCAGAATAATATTTTTAAATGTATGAAAAAAATACTTAGGATTACAAAGGAAATCAATTGAAATATTGAAATAGTTATAAAAATATTATGTCATTAGCTTTTTAAAATTACCTAAGCAAAACCTGAATATACCTTCATGGAAACAGAATCAGAAGATTTACACACATTTTAGATATGAATGAACTTACCTTTGGGAAGTACTTAGATAATCCCATGAATGCAAGTTGCAAAGTAAGAAATGGAGCAAATATGGACTGAAAAGACAAAAGAGAAAATTAGCTGATAGCATACAAATTATTCGGAAAACACATTAAATCAAATAAATACCAACTACAAAATACAACTTAAAATCATGAGTAAAATGTTTAATTTAAAATTTTGCTTTTTTTATGAGAAAGCACACTATCTACATCCAGAGGAAGAACTGTGGGAAAAGAAACACAGAAGAAAAACAACAGCTTTATCACATGGGTTGATGGGGCTATGACTGGGAAAGTAGACTCTAAAAGTTCATCCTAGTGCAAATATTAATAATAAGGAAATAGGTCTTGATCAATGATGGCACATGTGGAATTGCATGTCAGATATGGGAGGGGGGTTGGGGAGAGGGGAAGGAAGGAACATGAGCCTTGTAAACATGGAAAATTATTCTAAATCATTTAAATAAAATTTTAAAAAATAAAATAAAAATAAATTTTGTTTTAAAAAAAAAAGCAAACCCTATCTTTCATCTTAGAATCAATACTGTGTATTGGTTCCAAAGCAGAAGAACAGTAAGGGCTAGGCAATGGGGGTTAAGTGACTTGTCCAGGGTCACACAGCTAGGAAAGTGTCTAAGGCCAGATTTGAGCCCAGACTTCTTATCTCTAGGTCTCTTCATGAGCTGCCCCCTTATTTTAGGTTGTTTTAAAGAATACTGTTACTATAGAAAAAAGGTGAGGATTACAAAGGAATTTTAATCACAGATAATATTGCAAATTTTTTAAAGACAACATTTGGACAAAAGTCAATTTCTTTTTAACAGATTGTCACTTCAAATTAAAAAAATTTTCCTTTATGCGATAGCTTAAAAGTTATGTGGAAATACATACACACTTGTATATGTATAGAAATATGTGCATACATATATTCCCACATGTATACTATGGTTGTCTACATGTTTATATATACCATAACACTTCTCAAATATACATAAATGTGTACATACGCATGCGTACTTATTTATTTGTCTGTATGGGGTGACATAGGAGGAAAGGAAAGACAAGTGTTGTAAATACATTTTATGTAGTTACTTGGAAACTTTTTCAAATCTCAATTAGAATTTATAGGTATGTTAAAAAAAAAAAACTCATAAAATCTAGGTTCCCATAATCTACAAATAGTTCTTCAGGTTTTCACTTAGTACTGGTTTATTCTTATTTCTGATAAAATTTTAGCAGGTCTCCACAGCAGATTAGGAGATGATGTTAGGATATTATAGAAATACTTTAAAAAACGATGATATCAAAACTTTAAAAACACCGGACTCTGGACAGACTTAGTTTAATTACTAAAAGCCATACATATTGCAAAAGCTTCTGAAGGTACTACCATTCGATTAGATATACAATAATGGACAGCGAGGGAAAGTTTGCTGCTGTTTACAGTTTGACTCATTATTATTCCTTGCTACCAAACAACTGACACCTGTAACTATAGGATCTAAAATGGAAAATCCATTTTTTAAAGAGAGATAGACCAAATACAGAAATTATTTTCATCAGTACAGTACCTAACTAAAACACTGAATTATTAAGAAAATAATAAATTCTGCTCAAAATATTTAAGCCAAGAAAATGTTCCCCAAAAAGTTTTTTAAAAGTTACAGTGTTTAAAAAGCATATTTAGTTAACTGGAAAATTAACTTATTTGGAAAACTTTGTTCTCCAATTATTCCAGATGCAACTTCTTAAGAAAGCAATATAAAAGATATGACCTTACATAAACCCTAAAGTTTTGAAAATAGTTCTATCATACTGTTTGTGGAAAAGTTATTTGTTCCCTTTCATTAAGTTTTGGTGTCACATAGGGAATAAAAATATGAATTTTTTTCCATTTATGACAATACATTTTCATCTTTGACTTTTATAAACATCATATAGCTTTCTAATTGAGCACACATCCTCTCCAGTACAAAAGAAAATGCATTAAGAAACAGAACTATTTTTTAGCTTTTCTGCATATAACCCTTCACTGTAAAATGTAATTACTACAGTAGACTTTAATCCAGCATTATGTCAATTTAACTTCTTAAATATAACAGGCACTTGGTCACTTCACAGTAAAGATAACTGATAAGTCAAAAAGAAATAAATTGTGCTCAGTATAATATTGTTTCAATACAGATGAATTATTTGAAAAATAGATTTAATATATAGTCCATATGAACTATTAGGAAGAATATTTCATTAACCAAAACACCAAACTATGTAATTCTTGAATTACAGAGAATTAATTTATTCATCATAAAAACTTTAAGGTTGGTAATGTTAACCTACTAATGTTAGTAAAGGACCCTGAATAGAATATGTTCCTTATTTTAAATATTTGGTAATTGTTAATATATTAGTGTATTTTTCTTACCAAATATTTGCATACAAAAGCCCGAACTCCAAGGGCAAGAAGAGCACAGCCCACCAATCTGAAAATTCGAAAAGTATCAAATTCTTCTCCTGTACTTCCATTCTCTTGACTAGATTTCTCACTAATCAATTGTTTTCTTAATTTCATTGCTTCATCAAATCTGGAAAGATACTGGTCTAAGCCATGCTGGGAGCTTCTCTGGATAGTGTCAGTTGTAAGATCCCCTCTTTTTCGATGACGGAGTTCAAGATTACCATCATTATTGCTCTCAGGTGGATTGATTAAAGGGTCCTTTTTATCTACCAGTTGGGTTCCCTTGAACTCTGCAGTGCCATCCTGGTGTTCCAGAGTTCCTGTGCTAGTTGAATCACCCAGCACTACTCGCTTTGAAACTGAAGGAACAGCAAGAGAGTTCAGTTTATCAGTGTCGTGCTGCTTTGTTTCTGTGTTCACTTCATCTTCTGGGGAAAAACAACAAAACATGCATGTTATATGATGGTAAACATGATGTGTAATAATGTATAAAGAGTTTGCCACTGAGACAAGGAGCTATAAATATATTAAAATGCAAAAACAACAAACAATAGCAATAAAACATATCCACAGACGAAAGATTAAAACTAAACAAGGCAGAAAAGGATCTTTTTCCCCAGAAGATGAAATAATTTCATCGAATAGGGATTTCTGTCCTTTTTACTCTAAAATTTAAAATGGTTATTGAATGAGGATTTCAAATGGCACAGGGTATGGCTAAATCAAACAGTACTTGCTTATAAGTAATTCTCCTACTGCAGAAATGTATAGACTAACGCATTCTTAAAGATTTGAAAATGCTGTTCTTACCAGAAAGATCTGAAAATATATTTAGAATTTTCCAAGTAAAAATGGGCAAAATAAAAACAGTAGTAATTCAAGATGAGGGGGGAAATGCATTAGAAAAAGGATGGTGGGGGGCAGCTGGGTAGTTCAGTGGATTGAGAGTCAGGCCTAGAGATGGGAGGTCCTAGGTTCAAATCTGACCTTAGACACTTCCCAGCTGTGTGACCCTGGGCAAGTCACTTAATCCCCATTGCCTAGCCCTTACCCCTCTTCTGCCTTGGAGCCAATACACAGTATTGACTCCAAGATGGAAGGTAAGGGTTTTCAAAAAAAGAAAAAGAAAAAGGATGGTGAAAGGGTGCTTTTATTATGTGACAAAATTTTTACTCTTGATATTAATATACTACTTTAAAGTTCATAAAGTTCTTTACATAAACTATCTTATTTAATTTCCATAAAATGTAGGTATTTAAGTATTAGTTTTATTTTGGACATAATCCAGCTGAAGTTCAGAAAGGTTAATATATCTAACCCATGGTCAAACACTTGGTAAGTGTTGGAGGTGGGATTCTAACACAGATTTCTATTGACTCCAAGTCCAGTTATTTCCACTATACCCTGTTGCCTCTTTAACATCTCTTTGGGTATTTGAAATGTAGCTCAACATTCCTACATTTTTCCAGCTCCCAGAGAAATATCTAAATGTGTGTGTATATCCATGTTTACATGTGTGTGTGTGTATATATATAAATATATATACACATACACACATATGCATAAATGGATTTTACAAACATGTTACCTCAAAATTTGTAAGGCTATGTTCCTGCAACTGAGTCTACCCAGAACAATGCAACTTGTTCACAAAAATACACACAAATCTTGGTATCAGTTTCTAAGTGATAATAAAGGCCACTTAATAATAAGTTCAATGCAACTGGAAGTACAAACTGGGAGAAGATAATGTAGAATAAAAGTAGTTCTTAAATTTGGTCTGTAAATTACTAACTTATACGCTGCTAAAGGGCAAGGACTATGTCTTATTTAAATTTGTGCCTTGTCATTGGCCTACCATAATGCCCTAAACATTGTGTGTGCATTTTACTTTTGACATTTGACTCATTGTTATAACACATGGAATACTTTCTCTAAGTGTAATCTGTTTAGTTAAAAACTATTCTTTTGCTAAGTGCCATTATAATATGCCTTCCAAGATTTATACCATCCAAAATAATAACTAACTCAGTAAAGGAGGTTTATTGGAATATCTATAGAGCTGAACAAGCAAAATAAATGACGGGCTTTGTTCTCCACTGCTTCACAGGGTCCAAAAAAAAAGAAAAAAAGGAATGGAAAGTTCATAAATGCAAATAGATACCACCTAAAAATAATCGGTCCTACCGATAGTAATGCATCTTTAAGACAGCTATTTAGGCAGAACAGTTAAAGCAAAGAACCAGCCTTCCCTACCCCACCCCACCACCACCATGCACCATCCTTCTTATCCCTGAATCATCAGGCCCACAGGTTATTAATTTTAAAATGCAAAGTACAATCCTTTTTTAAAACAGGTGAGAAAGAAATGGAAAGGAGGGTAGGAAAGGAAGGAAGGAAAGAAGGAAGGCTTGAATGGGGAAGACCACTGGGGAACAGGTCAGAACTAAGGCAATTAAATCTGAGTGCTAAGAGGGAACGAGTCTCCATGGCTGGGCAGTCTACCCAGGGGATGGGGCTTAACAGGGAAAAATGCCTTTAGGGGTGACCAGGAAAGCAGATTGCTGGGCTGGCAAAGGACCTGTCTGTCCTCTTTAGGGGAGACCAAAGGGAGCATTTCATCTCTCAAAGGTATGCAGATATGGGAAGGAAACTCATTTAGGCTCGGGCCCAGCGCGGACGTGGAAGAGGAGAAGGCCGGGGGTCTCCACGCTCGAAGGCTAGGGCAGGAGATGGCAGGACAGGGCTGGGCCCTCGGTGTTTCCCCTCCCAGGACTGGCGCAAGAGGAGGCGGGGCCGGACCCAAGCAAAGGAGGACCAGGAGGAGGAAAGGACGCCCAGGGTCCAGCAAGGAGCCAGGTGCCACAATGAGGAAGGTTGAGGCCCTCCCCACGGGCTTTTTCCGAGGACCGTGGACTTACCAGGGGGCCCCAGCTTCTCACCCGCAGAGGTCCCGCTCCTGTGAAAGCCCATGATCCGATTGATTCGCTGCTCCGAGTTCATCAACAGCTTCCTTCGCCTCAGCTCCGCCCGACGCTGGGAAGCAGTCAGGCCTCCGCTCTCCGAAGGCCCAGGGGGTCCGGGCCCTTCCTCCCCGGTAGCGAATGTCAACGGCTCCATCCCGGCCTGAGGCTGAGCCACACAGAGATGTGGCAGCTAGGCGCTGATGCCCCTCACACAATGGGCCCGCTCCCCCGGGAATGCGCATGTCCCATTCTTCCCTAACCTCGCGCAAACCCGGGGACCGGGGGAATGTGCTGCCCCTCCCCTCCCCTCCCCTCCCCAACCCCGCGCGCAAGCGCACTATAGATCCGTCCAACGCCTTTCGTTCGAGGGGGCGCGGCTTAGCGCCCCCTCCCCCAACCCCCTGTTCGAACCTCGTGACGTGTCGATATATTTAGTGCAGGCCGGGTTTTGCCGTGGACATTGGGGATGTTCCAGAGCTACCCCTACGTTTAGTTGGGGAGAGAGGACAGATTTTTTTTTTTAATGAGTTCAGTACCAGGGGATAATTTGGAATAATGGGCCTGGAGCAGAAAGAATGTGCCCAGAGCTGAACAGACTGAGTCTGTGGTGCTCATGGAGGGGTACAATCAACTCTGGCTCTGACGGCTGAGGGAAGACCCAGACCCGAGAACCTGTGCTGGGCAATACAAGGTGCTCTGGAAGAACCCTGGCCCAGCTCTTTGAGAGGTCACAGACCCTTTAGTGAAATCCCCGAGAAAAGAAAGACCAGCCTGTGTTGCTTTTACTTGGCCTGAAGAGGAATCTTTGATGGCAGGCATTTACATGGCACAGTTTTTTAAAAAATCCAGTTTAAATAAGATTATTTACTCCACTAGCATTTCTGCCTTCATGAACTCAGAAATGATAGAAACCCTAAAGCATCTGCTAGTAATATGGCAGAAGTGAGCCCCAGCATAAATTGGATTCATACTATAATAATCTTTTATGCAATGAAAGCTGCCCAGGGCTGAGATTTCATGTCTTAAAAGATTGTTCAACTATTTCTCTAGGTAAAGTAATTTGGAGAAGAAATGAGAAAGCCCCAGTTTTATATGTGCAATTGTAGAGTTTCAAGGGAACTGACAGTCTTAACCCACATTGAATATAAGGAAGTTTACTAGGTTTGAGTTAATTAGCTTGCCATGGCTGAGATTTTGTATATAGATTGCATCTTCCAGTTACTGCCAGTGTTAACCTTAATGAAAAGAGAGTGCCCCCCCCAAAAAAAATCATTTTAGACATGATTCCTTTGCAAAGTGTAGTAATTGGGAAGGAAGCAAAAATCCTTGTATTGAATTTGAGAAAGTTAGCCATACTCCCAGTATCAGACTTGAAACCTAGGTGTTGTTATTGATTCTGTTTCCTACTCTGTCAATTCTAACTTCCTAATATCTTTCCTTAATGCCCCTTTCTCTATTATTAAGACACTGCCACCACCCTTGTGTAAGTCCTGTCCCCTTGCATCTGGACAATAGCCTTATTGCTGGCCTCCCTGCCTAAAGTTTTTCCACTTCAGTCCATATTCCACTCAAAGTGAGCTTAATAAAACATAAGTCTGACTGTCTCATGGACCTAGATTCCATGAATTCCATTGGCACTTTGCCTTCAAAATCAAAAATAAAATCCTAAATTACAAAGGGAAGAAAAGTAATTCTGTTGATGAAATTTGTGGAATTTGAGTTCCAGAAAACTTAAATGACAGTTGTCAAAATACAGAGGCAAATTAAATAAATGGTCTTTTAACACTATTGGGACTGGCCATTTCATTTTCAAGATTAGTTAAATGGTTCAGTTTATGTATCTGAAGCATCAACATTCTCAACTTTCCAAATTAAAAACAACAAATGAATTGCTTTACAGCTCCAAAAATTTCTCCCAATAGCTGCATCAAAGAAACTTAGACTTCATTGAATTTGCCATACACAAAATTGACAGACAAAATATTAAAAGCAAGCAAAAACACTGGAAAATTTTAATTTTCATTAGTGCCAAAAATTTTGGATATGTGATCTTTGAAGCCAGATAAAGTGAAGTGACTTGCCCCAGCTCGTATAGCTAAATACATGGTATAACTAGGATTCAAGCCTATGTGTGCTCTGACCTTGAAGTCCATGTGTGTCCTTTTCACAAGTCCATACTACAATTAAAAAAAAAAGTTTTTATCAATGATTTAGTTTTCTACAGAGCAACTAGATGGCACATTGGATAGAATGCTGGCCCTGGAGTCAGGAAGACATCTTCCTTAGTTCAGATCTGGCCCTAGATATTAATAGCCTGAGCAAGTGACTTAATCCCATTTACCTCAGTTTCCTCATCTGTAAAAAGAGCTGGAGAAGGAATGGCAAACCGGTATCTTTGCCAAGAAAACCCCTAATAGGGTCACAGGGTTAAACATGTTGAAAAACAGATCTTTGTTTTCTGTCATTGTTTTCCCCAAACAATTCCTTTCTGTTTAGAAAGCCACAATATTTTTAGAGACAAAAGAAAAAAATTAAGCATGAAAAAGTCTGAAAATATGTGCAATGTATACCTGGGGACCTCCCACCTCAGAAAAAGTCAAGCATGTTTTCATATCTCTTTCAAGCCATGATTGTACTTTAAATTTTTTACCATTTGCTTTTAATTTTTTTTGTGTGGACTGCTTCTATTTACATTATTGTAGTCAATGTATTTTCCCCCTGCCTTTGTTTATTGTACTCGGCATCTTTTTATATAGATCTTTCTATATAGATATATACTCTTATATCTATAATATCTACATTGATATTATACAATTTTCTTTATTCACACCACTCATGATTTCTTACAGCACAATGATATTCTTTTACTTTCATATACTGGAATTTGTTTAGCTATTCCCCAATTGATAGGCATCTACTTTGTTTCCAGTTCTTTGCTATCACAATTATAGTACTGCTACATTTTGATATATATGGGGACTTTCTTCTTATCAGTGGGTTATTATTAGGGATGTGGAACATTTTTTCACATTGTTGTCTCACACTACTTTTAGTTAATGGTGATTCTAAATTGGTTTTAAAGGCACATAATTTTAATACTAGCAAAAGGACCTTTGCCCTTTTGGACTATTCTTCAATAAAGGGAAAGGTTACACTAACTATTATGCAGCTTTGACCAAATTACTCCTGGCTTATTGGTGGGTGATCCCTAAACTATTTCTCATTGACAATTTTTTTTTAACCTTCCCTTCCCTCTTGGAATTAATACTGTGTATTGGTTCTGAGGCAGAAGAGTGGCAATGTTTAGGCAGTGGGGGTTATGTTGAAGTAGTTCCAAAAGAGGATAATAAAATTGAAGTAGAGAAAGCAGATAAATTCCTGCCTGGATTTTTAGGGAATAGGCCCAGCTTCTTTCCCCCCCAGGAGGTCAAACTGCTTATGCAGGCAGCAGACCAGGCTCTACTTAGCTTGGGGATGAGAATTAGGAAGGGAAGGAAACAAAGGAATTTCAGGAATATCAAAGAGGTCAGGATGGAATACAAGACAACATATGGCTAAGTAGGGCTAAGTGATTAAGTACATGTGAAAATAAACAACCCCTAAATAACAACCCCCAAATAAATCTGAGGAGTGTCCCCTTATCACTGACCTCACATTCCTGTGTTGGTGATAAGGTTTGTTTGATTGTCAGATAAGAACCTATATGTGAAAGGAAATAACTTTGTATCTTGTAACCTATATAAACTGTCCCATAATGTTAGTACGGGGCAGCTGACACTAGGGAAGTCTGTCCCAGCTGGTAGATTCTTTATTTGTACTTTATTAATAAGTCATGGTTCCAATAATTGAAATTCTGGATGTTTGAACTCACTTTATGAAGTGTCCCACTTCAGTTGGAGGTCCCAGTGAGATCTTGAGCCCCTGGACCAGGAGGTAAGGACTTCGGAGAGAGATGCTGTGAATGTGTACTTGTATGTGTGCTTGAGTGGGGGAGAGATCCCTAGGCTCGTGGCATACAGCTAAAAACGGCTGGACTTGTAACCCAAATCATACATGGGCAGCTTTTGCTAAGCTGGAGTCTGTGAAGGACTCTCGAACCCTTATCCCCTTTGGGGGTATTTCTGAGTGTGAACTTGGAGAGTATGCAGTTTCCAACTCCCGCGAAGGATTGGGTCAGAAATCCAAGGAAGCAAATGGTGCCTTCTCTGGGGTCTGCCCCTGGTTCTGTTGTTTGACATCTCAGACAAAATTTAAGCTTGTTTTGGAACCATCTACTCTGTTCTGTAAGTTAGTTCTGTTTCTCTAGAGTCCTGTTTTGTTTTGCCCCAGGGCCTATTTTACTCTTGGAGTCTGCTTGAAGATTCTGTCTTGAAGTTCTGTTTGGGCCCTAGAGTCCTGTTTTGCCCTGCTGTACTGTTTGGCCATGGAGTTCTGTTCTGTTCTGTAAATCTGGATTCAGTAGCAGCTGTTGGGTTGCTGGATGCAGCTTTAGTCCCACAGCCAGATCACTAAAGAAATGTCTTTCAGTGACTTCTAGGTAAGCCTTCAGGTTCAAAGGTGTGAGAATGTGTGAGAGAAAGTGTCCTATAGGTTTCTGTTGAGTCTTTGTTGTTTTTGTGTGGCTAGATAAAACAAAGGAAGAGGTAAAAAGAGTTTTAAGATGCAGTTTCATAAAGGGGAATTTCTTTTATGGTGGCTGTTCCTTGCTCCCTCTACCTACATCCCAACCAGGCAGGCTATGAATGAGAAGCTGCGCCTACTCCCGTAGCAAGCTTCCAAGCAGGAGAGAGAATCTGAATAGGAGGGGATTTAAAGTTCCTTCCTTGAGAAACCCAGTCAGCCTCATGAACAACTCACCTCCAACCCCAGTTAGGAGCAGATAGTTTTGTCCAGATACTACAAGAACATTTTGTTAGAAATCACAGTCAAAAAATGACCATCCTACCCAAACTCATCTATCTATTTAGTGCCATACCCATGGAACTTCCAAAATTTTTTTTTACTGATTTAGAAAAAAACCATAACAAAGTTCATTTGGAAGAACAAAAGATCAAGGATATCCAGGGAAATAATAAAAAAAATACAAAGGAAGGGGGTCTTGCAGTCCCAGATCTCAGACTATATTACAAAGCAGCGGTCATCAAAATAATTTGGTACTGGCTAAGAGACAGAAAGGAGGATCAGTGGAATAGACTGGGGGCAAGCGACCTCAGCAAGACAGTATATGACAAACCCAAAGATCCCAGCTTTTGGGACAAAAATCCACTATTTCATAAAAACTGCTGGGAAAATTGGAGGACAGTGTGAGAAAGATTAGGTTTAGATCAACACCTCATACCCTACACCAAGATAAATTCAAAATGGGTGAATGACTTGAACATAAAGAAGGAAACTATAAGAAAACTAGGCGAACACAGAATAGTATACATGTCAGACCTTTGGGAAGGGAAATACTTCAAAACCAAGCAAGAATTAGAAAGAGTTACAAAATGCAAAATAAATAATCTGGATTACATCAAATTAAAAAGATTTTGTACAAACAAAACCAATGTAACCAAAATCAGAAGGGTAGCAACAAATTGGGAAACAATCTTCATAAAAACCTCTGACAAAGGTTTAATTACTCAAATTTATAAAGAACTAAATCAATTGTACAAAAAATCAAGCCATTCTCCAATTGACAAATGGGCAAGGGACATGAACAGGCAGTTCTCAGCCAAAGAAATCAAAACTATTAATAAGCACATGAAAAAGTGCTCTACATCTCTTATAATCAGAGAAATGCAAATCAAAACAACTCTGAGGTATCACCTCACACCTAGCAGATTGGCTAACATGACAGCTATGGAAAGTAATGAATGCTGGAGGGGATGTGGCAAAGTGGGGACATTAATTCATTGCTGGTGGAGTTGTGAATTGATCCAACCATTCTGGAGGGCAATTTGGAACTATGCCCAAAGGGCGATAAAAGAATGTCTACCCTTTGATCTAGCCATAGCACTGCTGGGCTTGTACCCCAAAGAGATAATGGACAAAAAGACTTGTACAAAAATATTCATAGCTGCGCTCTTTGTGGTGGCCAAAAATTGGAAAATGAGGGGATGCCCTTCAATTGGGGAATGGCTGAACAAATTGTGGTATATGTTGGTGATGGAATACTATTGTGCTAAAAGGAATAATAAAGTGGAGGAATTCCATGGAGACTGGAACAACCTCCAGGAAGTGATGCAGAGCGAAAGGAGCAGAACCAGGAAAACATTGTACACAGAGACTGATACATTGTGGTACAATCGAAGGTGATGGACTTCTCCATTAGTATCAATGCAATTTCCCTGAACAATCTGCAGGGATCTTAAAAAAAATACTACCCACAAGCAGAGGATAAACTGTGGGAGTAAAAACACCAATGAAAAGCAACTGCTTGACTACAGGGTTGGAGGAGATAAGACTGAGGAGAGACTCTAAATGAACACTATAATGCAAATTCCAACAACAGGGAAATGGGTTCGAGTCAAGAACACATGTGATAACCAGTGGAATCATGCGTCGGCTATGGGAGAGGGAAAGGGGGGGGGGCGGGAAGGAGGGGAGGAAAAGAAAATGATCTTTGTTTCCAGTGAATAATGTATGAAAACGACCAAATAAAATAATGTTAAAAAAAAACAATAAAAAAAATAAATACTTAAAAAAAAAGAAATCACAGTCAAAAAGAGAAAGTTTAGATAGATCAGCACGTAGAGTTCAGGGAAAGTTAGGGAACAAGAAAGTAAGCTCAGCCAATCAGATGATTAATTGCAGTAGCTTAACTCAGCACAGTTTCCTCAGTTAAAGGGGCAGTATGCTGAAACTATTTTAATGGATTTTCTCCCTGCAAATATTTCTTTTTAAGAATGGATCCTAAAACGCCTATTTTTTCCTTTCAAAGCATGCTTGCCACAAAGTTGTATGTTTCTGTTTATCATTGTCTTTGTCACAGTCTCATCTCTATGTATTCTTAAATTGAATACTCACAAAAAGAAAAATGGAGGAGTTGCAAGATTTAATTTACCACAGTCCAAAAATTCTCAGCAGAGGACAAAAGCAAATATCTGTTCAATGATTTTTTCCTCTTTCTTCCTTTGTAGGGGCCCCCAAAGGAGTGAAAAAGAGAAAAATTCAGAGAAGAAAAGGGAGATTTTTACTCCACAGTTAGAGGCACTTTTCACTTAAAACTAATTCTAAGGGTTAATGTATGCAACTTGGGAGGATTGCTAATGATTTTGATATATTACAAATGTAATTTCATGTATTATGGTAACTGTCAGTTAAATGTGAAATGTTAGCCAGATCTTATTGAGCACAAAAACTCATGGTTGGAAGTTTGTTTTGCTAAACCTTGCAATGTGTAATGGTTTCAGTTAATTTGAGGATTGTCTCAATGTGATTAATAGCCAGACTGACACAGAGGGGGAATGTTTTATTCTATAAGGACAGAAAGTGTACTGACTACTGTAGAAGTCATCCAGAAAAAGTTATGTTGCTGAGAAGAACTTATTCTAGAATTTAAACTTGGGATTTTTCAAATTAGATGTTATTTTAATGTATGTGCTGTCAGAACTAGCAACAAGTAATCATATGACACACAAGAAGTTTTTAAAATGGTTAATCTGTGCATGGGATATCATAATACAAGTACTAAGAATTTGGTATTTTGCAAAAGAGGGAATTTCTAAATGGTGTTGTCTTTGACTAAGGTTATAAGAATTGCTTTTAAAAATATGCACAATGTATAGGAAAGAATTTGTGATCTAGAAATGAACATATATGCATTTGTACTATTAAAAGAATTAAGTTTTCCACCTAAAAAGGTTAAGGGTATATGATATGCAAACTGACCAGCCCTGAAATCAAGAAGGGTTTGTCCTGAGGATTAAATGCAATTCAGTACAGTACCTTTCCTCTACTTACAATAATGGTAAAGAAGAGAAGCCAGAAGAAATAAGAGTAATGGATAGAGATACTAGTTGATACTATGAATTCTAGTGTGAAATAGACACAACAAATTGTAAATTGGAATTTAATCAGGTGTGTAGCAATGTTTTGAGGTAAAAACTGGAGGTTCTATTCTACTTTAGACAGAGGTTTGAGAGGAGTACAGGGAAATGCTTTGAACTTCAGTTTGGTTACACACTGAAAGATTGCTAAAGGACTTAATCAAAGTTATTTGGAAGTTGTGGAGTTCAAACTAAAATTCACGGAGGGTAAATTATTATAAAGGGGATAGTAAGCTCACTTCTTAAAGAAGGATGGGACAAGGTTGCTAAGTAATAAAATCTAAATCAAGCCAAGCAGCCTTAGGATAAATTGCTCAGAAGTTATTAACCCCTTCCTTGCACACAGGAAGGAGGAAGTGCTTATAATTGTTCCACACTGATATTTAGGGACTGAAATAGGGACCTCTAAGAGTTGACAACCACTGTGTGATAGAACTTAAAGATGAGTATATTTTAATTGTATATTTCGGAGGTATTAAGATGCTCAAGCAAGCAAATGTTGCCAGCCCTGTCTGACCAAGTAGCTTGTTTGAAGCTGTGGAATCTTAATGAAAACATTCCATGTCCAGAATGATAAAATGAGTTGAGTGATATGTAATTGATAAGTAACCTCACACGAACTTTGGGAATATGTTGATTGATATTTTGATTACATTTTGATCTGTATAAAGATATATATTGCAAACAGTAGCCAAGGAGCAGGTAGGACATTAAAAATGGCACATATGTGGAAAATGCTTGCTTAGAATTTTATGATTCTTATGTGAGTTGCTGCTAAAACATGTGTTTTAAGTATTGTTTGGATGTAAACAAAAACTTATTGTAAACCTGACTGTACCATAGATTTTGTTCAATACTCAGTAGTTACCTCAGTTTACCAATTTGTACTATGAACAGAAATTTATAATTGATGAGCACTATGCTAAAGATGCAATGGTTCAATGATGTAATCCTTTAAATCAGAATTCTTTTGGATTACTGATTAGCAATTGAAGTGATACCAACGGAATGTTTGTTTGACTTAAGCAAGTCAGAGAAAGTGGTAAGGTATGTTAGATTTGAATTCAGAAGAAAGGGTCTTTGATCTAAAGTCCATAAAGCCTGAGTATACAGATTTGTGAAGGAAGAATGGAAGTCTTGCTCTGCTTTTTAAGCAGAGGGTTTTGAAGGGAGAGAGAGAGAGAGAGAGAGAGAGAGAGAGAGAGAGAGAGAGAGAGAGAGAGAGAGAGAGAGAGAAGAGAGAGAGAGAAAGAGAGAGAGAGAAAGAGAGAGAGAGAGAGAGAGAAGGAGACGCATAGGGAGGTGAAGGAGAACAGATAGATGTTCTACTCTTATAATTGGATCCTTGACCTAGGAATAATTTCTAAAATTAATGTATGTGTTGTTGGAAAATCACAAATGATTCTATAATTTCTCTGAACAGTTACCCTGAAATGATTCCTGTATGGCCTTGTCTTAGTCTTTCAGATGGCCTAGGTCCAGGAGATGATACAGCCCTGATTTATATTACTATGGAGCTACTCAATTCAGCACTCATGTTCTTTATTCCAGGTTTTGTGACTAACGTGTGATATGTAAATTATTGCCAAATTACACAAGAATAATTGAGTGATCAGCCTTGTAGGGATATGAAAGGGTTGTTTGAGGGTATGGAAATTTGTTTCTGAACTGCTGATAAGCAGAATTTCTCTCAGCTGAAATGGGTGAGACTTGTCTTTTAAGGAAAAAGAAGGCTTCTGGGATCTAATGGTGACAAAGTACACAAAGGACAGAGAATGTCCTGGGATGGTTACAGAGGTATATTCTGGGCTCACCTGGGAATGGACCTTTCCTGACCATCCTGGCTGTTAATAATTGAGTGATAAAATGATGGCATGAGCCAGTGATAGCTTTGGCCTGTACGTGAAGCCCTCACTATATGTCTCTTGGGACATGAGGAAATATTTTCACTGTTGAGCCTTTTCCTTTGTGACAAATTCCCATAATCAGCACATAATGCAAATTGTAAAATTAAAGTTTCTATTTCCCCAAACAACCTATTAGGTTAATAATTGAAAATTCTTAAATTGTTAGGGAACATACTTTGAAAAGTAGGTGAAGTTTATTAATAGATGGGTTGTATTTGCAGCCTTAATTTACCACAGTTGAAGTTTGGATCTTGAGCTTGGAATAGCTCAAAGCTTTATTGAATTTCCCCCAGAATCTGGGGTAAAGAAATTCATCTGTAAAATATTGGTACTCAAGTGTTTATAAATGTTTATAGTTAATATGTACTTTGCAAAAGGATATTCTTTAACAGAAGCATCACATACCAACTCTGCAAACAACTCAGAAATCTGATTTCCTAAAGGGAACTATTCCTGTCAGAAGATGATTTCTGAAGATGAAATCTGTTGGCTAAGATACCCAAATATCAATTACTATTGTACTAATTTTCTTTGTTTCTATCTGGTGTTCTAGTTTTTGCCCCAGTCCTGGTTTCTACACCTCTATCTTAGGAGCTGATTCTCCCCCTTGTGACCCGTCTGCCAGTCAGGGGAAACAGTCGCTGAACATCCTTCAGGATCTCCAAGCAGGTCCCCACCTACCTAGGACCCAGGCATTCACTGAGGACACATCCCTAAAGACCCTGTGTCCACAGCCTTTCCCACCCTGTTCAAGTTTTGGCTACTCCCCTGTGGGATATGTATTTGTATGCATTTGTAACCTTGTCACTTCTCTAGTTGCTTCTAGGGTAGAAGCACTCATGGGAGTCACCCAGATACCACTGTAACCTAGACAACTATTCCAGTCTGAAGTCCTGGACATTGCCTACAGCCAATACCTCTCTCTCCTGACAATAGGCAGGGACAGCTCTACAACCATTCTCAGCTCTAAAGAAGCTACAGAAAACTGATACCATCACTCCTTTTCTTTTAGATATTTGGAGGAGGAATGGGATGGCATGGGACATTGTATCCCCATAGTGTAGAAGTTTTTCAGGATACTGAGTCAAAGGTTTGACTCCATTCAGCATTGTCACTGCACCTACCTCTGACCCCTATGAGATTTGGTATTGGAAAGCCCCTCCTGGTACATGATTGACCTGTACCACAAGTCTCATGCCTTGTCTATCCCCTCATACCATAAGAACAAAGGATGCTGTAGGTAACCCCATAATTATTATTCCCTAGGTTTACTATTATTCAGGAGAAGGTGGTAGAGAACATTTTGAAGGGATGCAGACTGGTGAACACCTGGTAGGCCTTGTCCAGCATCATAGAGTGCCCATTCTCATTAGAAACTGTGGCTTTAAGCACCACAGCCCTGGTTCACGGAAGCCAAAATCTCCAGTCCTTCTCTTACCAGATTGATTTGGACCTCAGTAAATTGGAAACCTCTGTTAATTTCTTGGAAAAATCACTGTCCTCTCTGGCAGAAATGTATCTCCAAACTAGATGGGGACTTGACCTGCTTTTCTTTAGGGGGGGGGGTGCTCTGCATGGCATTAGGAGAATCCTGTTGTTTCTATGCTAATCATTCTGGGATTATACAGGAATCTCTTGGTCTCCATGGCTGACTACCTTGATCATGTCCCTGGCAGGACCACTTATATTAGTAATAGTGGGCCTCTTGATAGGACCCTGCCTGATCAACTGTCTCATGACCTATATCTGACAGTGTCTTCAGGCTGTTAAGCTTTTGATCTTACGATCACATTATACTCCTCTGTCTGATGAGTTAAGGGTTTGAATCATGAACAAGAAGAGGAGGGAATGAAGTAGTCCCAAAAGGGGAGGATAATAAAATTGAAGTAGAGAAAGCAGATACATCTCTGTCTGCATTTTTAGGGAACAGACCCAGCTTCTCTCCCCCCAGGAGGTCAAGCTGCTTATGCAGGCAGCAGACCAGGCTCTACTTAGCTTGGGGATGAGAATTAGGAAGGGAAGGAAACAAAGGAATTTCAGGAATATCAAAGAGGTCAGGATGGAATGCAAGATAACATATGGCTAAGTAGGGCTAAGTGATTAAGTACATGTGAAAATAAACAACCTCTAAATAACAACCCCCAAATAAATCTGAGGAGTGTCCCCTTATCACTGACCCCAGTTCCTGTGTTGGTGATAAGGTTTGTTTGATTGTCAGATAAGAACCTATATGTGAAAGGAAATAACTTTGTATCTTGCAACCTATATAAACTGTCCCATAATGTTAGTACGGGGCAGCTGACACTAGGGAAGTTTGTCCCAGCTGGTAGATTCTTTATTTGTTCTTTATTAATAAATCATGGTTCCAATAATTGAAATTCTGGATGTTTGAACTCACTTTATGAAGTGCTCCACTTCGATGTGACTTTCCCAGGTTCATACAAGAAATTCAGTTTTGAACCTAGAACTTCCTGTCTCTAGGCCTGACTCAGTCCATTGAGCTTCCTGGCTACCTCTTGACCATTCTTAATGAATGACATATTTTAAGAAGAATGTGTTGTTGGGTTGGTTGTTTTTTTTTTTAATATCATCAAAAAGCTAAAACTGATAGTCTGATTTAAACTAATTCATATATACATAGTCTTATCTATGCTTTAATCTGACATTCTAGCTCTTAGCAAATAGGTAGAGATACAATTTTCAGAGCTACAAAAGCAGTTGCTAACATGTAGACAAAAATCAAGAGTAGTTAGTTGTTTTGGTGATGGGACTGTTCCATTTCCTGGGGCAATGGTGCTGCTCATGCTTGTCAAAAGCCACCCTCCATCATTAGCTATAATAACCTAGCAGGAAAAGGGCATTTTGCATTAGATAGCAACCTCTTCTGAGTCTTTTCCTGTTTAAGCTCCATTTTTAAACTTTCTTACCTTCTTTCATACCACAATGTTTCTGGAGGGAGACACGGCCAAGAACCTGATATATGTACCTTTCTCCCTCTTGTTCCTTGATCTCCTAGCAGGTCTATGTAAATTGCATGTATTCTGTCCACAACCAATTAAATACACAATGACTTACATTTGTAAGGTAAGTGAAATATTTCAAGCATTTTAACTGGTTTTGACATATGAAGAAAATGAGGTGCAGAGAGGTTAGATGGTTACAAAACAAGTAACATTGTGAGATGTTGCTCTATACCTAGTTTCTGCCATACTGTTCTCCAGTTTTCCGAGCAGTTTTTGTCAAATAATGAGTTCTTATCCCCAAAGCTGGGATCTTTGGGTTTATCAAATGATAGATTACTAAGGTCATTTACCCCTAATCTATTCCATTGATTCACCCTTCTATTTTGTAGCCAGTACCAGATTGTTTTGATGATCACTGGTTTATAGTACAGTACTACTAGGCCACCATTCTTCACATCTTTTTTTCATTAATTCCTTTGATATTGTTGATCTTTTGTTCTTCCAGACAAATTTTGTAATTATTTTTTTTAGTTCTATAATTTTTTGGTTGTTTGATTGGTATGGCATTAAATAATTAATTTAGGTAGGATTGTCATTTTTATTGTATTAGCTCATCCTACCCATTAACAATTGATGTTTTCCCAATTGTTTAGATCTTTATGCGAATTGTTTTGTAATTGTGTTCATCACATCTAGCCTGCTAGGTAGAGAGCCACGTGTGCTCCAAAGCGGAAGTAGGAAGAGAGCTCAGTAGGCCTTACAGCCAGTTTAAATAGAAATTTTGATCTTGCCCAGGTGAGGATCTCAGTGAGATTAGAGGGCATCCTGGGAACTAGAGCAAGGACTTCTGGGGATTGAAGTATGGGGTTCAAATCTCCATTTTTACACTACCATCATATGTGCAAATAGTGATAGTTTAATTTCCTCATTTCTTAATTCCTTCAATTTATTCTTCTCTTACTGCTAAAGTACATTTCTAGTACAATATTAAATAATAATGTTGATAATAGGCACTCGTTTTACCCCTTATCTTATTGGGAAGGTACCTTCTGCCTTAGACTTAATACGAAGTATCAATTCCAAGGTAGGAGAGTGGTGAGGGCTAGGCAATTGGGATTAAGTGATTTGCCCAGGGTCACAAAGCTAGGAAGTGTCTGAAACATCTACTACTATGCGACCTGATGGAGTTGGAACATCTCAGTGCTCAGGAAACTAAAACTATATTACTAACTAATTTCAAAACTGTATCAGTAGGGGGGGCAACTGGGTAGCTCAGTGGATTGAGAGCCAGGCCTAGAGATGGGAGGTCTTAGGTTCAAATTAGACCTCAGACACCTCCCAGCTGTGTGACCCTGGGCAAGTACCACTCTTCTGCCTTGGGATCAATACACAGTATTGAATTGATTCCAAGATGTAAGGTAAGGGTTTAAAAAAAAAAATCAAAACTACATCAGTGGAAAGAGCTTACACAATGCTATAATAGGTTTGTCCCCCCCTCCCCGCAATTGGTTAAGTGTAATTATGTTAGATAAGAATAGATAATAGATAAGAACAAGGATTTTGCAGACCATATTACATATATGCATTTTTTAGTCTTTTATTCTGAACTTAAAACACCAAGCAAAATGAGCATTTGGGTATACATTGTAGAAGATTCACACATATATGAATTACTACTTTTCAAATGTATATAGATACTATAATTAAAATACAAATTCCTAAAAAAGATTATTGGCTCCATAAGCAGCTTTTTTTCATCATTTCCTCTATTAAGGGACTGATTTCATGAGGTTCTTTAAATCTGATGCCCAAAAGGGTCCTCCCTATTTAAAATGCTTAAGAACCATTAATTATTCATAACTAAACTTTGCCTCCAAAATAAAGAGCTGAGCTATTTACCCCCAAATCTGACTTAATAAACAAACATGCAAATTTTTTGGGAATTCCACAATGATCCGCAAAGTATTGGATTAAAGGCATTTTTCTCTTTTGAATATGCAAAACCTGGATAAGAATAATTACTTTTAGAGCAAAATAGTTCTGTATTTTATTTGTCCAATCTGCAATTTCATTGTTGTAATGTTGGTGGCTACTCAGCAATGCCTTAGAGATGTGCCCTGGTCCACAGTTGAATCCTGGCCTTCTCAATTCTGAGGGGATCTTGCATTACTGAGAGTAGATATATGGATAGCTCAATTAATCCTTGGGGTGGGGGTGGGGAAGCTATGCTGTCACACTATTCACAGTCTATTTTCAATGCACTTTAGTATACAAACCTTATTTGATCCTAACATTCCTGAGCTAGCTTAGTGTTCTCATTTTACAAATGAAATCTAGACACAAAGCTTATATGCACTCAGTGTCAAGAGGAAGTAACAGTCTGACTCCCAAACTTCGATGCAGGATTCAAAGTTCCTTCAGTTTTACTGTTTCCCATGAACATAAAAGTATAGACTATATTGCAGCTAAACTCAGATGGGTTTCTTTTGCAGTCCAAATGATTCATCATCTGTTATAAGCTCTTTCAATTTACTTTATTGAGTAGCCAAATTGATAAATTAGTACAGATAAAATAAGAATTTATATGTGTTACAAATGAATTTTTACAGTGAAAATTACAAACTATAAAAAAGGACAACCAAATCTTGGCTCTTAATGTTTCAAAGGGGCAAGATTTAACACATTACACAGAAGAACAATACATATTTGAGTTTGAGAACAAGAATTTAATGTTACAATATTATACACTACTTTACAAAATTAAATTTACTATAAGGATTACATTGTAATATGGAACAAAAGCATTAAAATCACATTTGATGGTCCCCTAGATAATAGCTGTTATGCATCTTTGATTATTGTTAAATGAATAAAATAAAATTTTATTCTAATTATTGCAGAAGTCTATTAGACTCAATATATTAAATTAAAAATAATGAAAATATATGCAAATTAAGATTACTGCTTTTGACTGAATACTAGTAAGTGAAACTTATAGATATATTATTTTTAAAATCCCAGAAACTAGAAAAATAGAGTGCATTTGCTGTGGTAGGACCGTCACTGTTCAGGTACAGGTAACAAACTTGCTCTTGCTTGTTACCTTTAGCAGTTGTAGAGCTATAGAAAATGCAAGCATTTCTAATAGTTTACAGCTACACTGAAAAATATGGCATCGTGTAAATATTGGTCTGTTTTACAACATCAAAATGTAAGCAAAGATGAGACAGTAAGTCATGTGCCCACTACTGGGAATAAAATTAAAAAGGAAAATTTGATATTGCAAAAAATAATTAAATATCAACATTTCCAAAGCATTCTACCTCCAAGAGGGTTCATTCATTCACTGTAGAAATTAAACAGACCAAACATGGAGAAATCCTAAATGGAACATTCATTATGACCCATAGATTCATAGTAATAATTATTATAGCTAACACATAAATTAGACAATATCTAAAATAGGAATTAAAAAAATAATTAGATTTGTGAAATATGCTAACAAAGCATGTTGAGCAAATAAGAACCATTCCCACTGTAGAGATGTTTGAGGCACAAAGAGGATTTCTCTCCCTAAAAGGATGTACCTCCTACCCTAGAAGTTTCTTCTTTAACTTCTCAAAAGATTTAAAAAATTAAAATAATATGCAATTCTTATAAGAATTTTAGTTCTTTTGAGAAATTCAAAGCATGATAAGATGAAATGAATTTCATTACAGAGAGATATTCTATTTTTAATTGGAAAGCTACTATACACCAAATGAATAAAATCACAAATTATACATTGGTAACAACTTTCACAAAGCTTCTAGTTCAGTGAACTTGAATACTGAGAATAGAGCCAGACACTGCTTTGGGGGGGGGGGGGGGGCGGGAGGAGGGGGAGGATGGCATAGTTCTCTTTAGAAATAATACAAATGTTTAATTTACTTTTTCTGATTTGACTGAAAACAGCAGCTCTATTCCCAGATAAGATCTACTTTTTCCTTGTGCCAAGGCAACTTAGTTAAGGTTAAGTAGAGCTCATATTGATGTAAACCTTAAATATTACTATTCATTTGGTGACCAACCTAGGCCAATATTGTAAACACATTTAAACTCCATTAAAATTAAAAGCTTCAGCTGGGTGCTAATAAAAGGAAGTACTATTTACCAATGAGTTGTTACTCATAAGAAATGATGAATTTGTGGAAAATCCTTGAGCCAAATTCTTTTAATCAATATTTAAAATGGCATTTTAAGTATACAGATACATATTAAGAAATAAGTAAACAAAATGCCTTGAATAGTTTTGGCTTTAACATTTCTTTTGCTAAACTGAAACCCATTATTTCTGAGCAAGTCTTGGAAGAAGGCCTTAAAAAAAAAATTCACTAAATCAGATTTATGAAAACCTTAAAAAAATCTACTGAATCATATATCCATTCATATTTTTAATAGATTTTCATTTCCAAGAATAAAATTTTTATTTATGCACTGTTTCCAATTTCGTCATTCATACCCCCAAAAGCCACATCAAGTTTCTGGTGCATTTGAGGCAGTATTAAACATCTGACTTCTTTCATTCATCTCCATTTTATCAAAAGAATATTTTTATTGTTCATTATAGGCCAGAAAGTTGATGAAACACAAAAGACTAGAAACATATCAAACAATAACTCACAAAGAATCAAGAACATTAAAGTTTCATTTAAGTCTCCCTAATATACAGGCATTACTCCTTTCTTTATTATGAAAAAAAAATTCATGGGTATTTATGCCAACTGAGTTCAGATTATTTTCAATGCAGAATAAGGCCAAATAGAGGGATTTAAAAAATTGGAGGCATTATTTCATACTTCCCCTCTTAAGCTAAGAAAAAAGTAACTTTCCTTCTATTCAACATGATAACCCCTTTTCTTCTTAAAATAGGAGGGAATAATGAAGGTTTTCAAATATCCATTTATTTATAAGCGGATCAAAGTTATTCATTCATTTATTTCTAAAAGATCTTAGTGGATAAAACTTCCCTGCAACACTTAAGTCATGTGAGGTTGTTATTGTAGCAGCAAAAATAAAAAATAAGAATATACATTTTGAGCAACAAAGAAGTTTTTATTTTACAAAATGTACTTTGCCTCAATATTATCTTTAACTCATTTCAGTCTATAATCATTCAAACATAATTGGCAGCAAATAAAAAGGTACCCAATTATATCTAGATATATTTTGATTTTAAAAATACAGTATCTTTAGTTGCATGTTTGATTTTCATTTGTGGTCCATTATTTGCTGTAGTTTGTTGAAATCACAGTGAAAATATCTTAACCATCACACTAGGCCACAAAATTAATAAAAAAGTTTTTTTTTAAAAGAGGGCATTACAAGCTCAAGTTTTCTCAACTGGTGATTTTCCTTGGGAAAAGATTATCCACACCCTTCATTTATTCACTTGTTGCTGTACATGCAGGAGAAACTCATAATATGATAAGGCTGATTCTGTTCTGTCTTCTACCATGTACTGAAGGAAGATTGATTTCATTGGACTCTCATCCCTAAAGGATAAAATGATCTCATTTAATAAAAATGATGGCGACAACAACAAAGCAACAATAGCATAAACAATAATAAATTAAAGTTCTAAATCCAGGACAAACATTTAAATTATTCTAATAAGTAGCATTATTATAACTTGAATACAATTTTTTTTTTAAAGAACCCTTACCTTCCGTCTTGGAGTAAATACTGTGTATTGGCTCCAAGGCAGAAGAGTGGTAAGGGCTAGGCAATGGAGGTCAAGTGACTTGCCCAGGGTCACACAGCTGGGAAGTGCCTGAGGTCAGATTTGAACCTAGGACCTCCCATCTCTAGGCCTGGCTCTCAATCCACTGAGCTACCCAGCTGCCCCCCCCCCCTACAATTGTTTTTAAGTGTTTTTCTTGAATAGCAATTCGATGATAATGAAAACCTCATGAATTAAATACATATATTAGAATTGTCATGTCTAGTGTGCTAGCAAAAATCTTAAGTGTAAGTTATTTAAATGTTAAAGAGTTCTAATATTAGCATTAATACTTATTTAATAACTATTCTGTATATACTATATCTGTTGCCTTTCCTTCTAAATGGAAGTCCTGGCAAGTAAAGATTGTTTCATTCATTGTAATGTAATCGTATCTCCAGAGCATACCATATATTTGACCTTTAATAAATACTTGTTGGCTGACTGATATAAAAACTAAGAAAATATTTATCTTCCATAGGATGAATGATTGACTTTTTCACACTCTTCTTTATTACACTAAAAGCAATTAATACATTAATATGTTGTAATAGCACCCATGACTTAAAATTCAAGGTCTTCAAGGTACAATTTCCTTGGTCAAATAATAAAAAGGAATAAATGAAATCTAGCTTACCTTATTATATAAAGTATTGGAAAGAATGGCCTATGTTCTCTAAGCCATGAGATAAAACCTCCTAATCTGGTGGATTCTGCTGTATCAAGGTCTGGAAGATGTGTCTGTTGAACAAAGATCAAACGATCAATGGATTAACTTGTATTTAGTAAGCTCCTACTATGTTCCAGGCACAGCATAAACACTAGTCATACAAAGAAAGGAAAAAACACAGATCCTATTCTCAAGGAATTCATAGTCAACAGGAGATAACATATAAATGCCTATGAACAAAAGATATACATAGGATACAGTGAAGACATAGAAGAAAGGTACTAACATTAAGGAAGATTGGGGAAAGCTTCTTGTAAGTGGAATTTTAGAAGAGACTTGAAGGAAGCCAAGAAGCAAGAAAGTTATAGATGAGGAAGGAGAGAATTCCAGACATGGAAACAACCAGTGAAAATGCATGGAGTCAAGAGATGGAGTATTTTGCTTGAGGAAAAGCAAGGAGTCACCAGACTAAAAATTATGTAGGAACATGTATACTTGTGTGTGCTGTGTGAAAAAATATGGAGGAAGGTGGAAAATTATAAAGGGTGTTGAATACCCCACAGAGGACTTTATATGTAATCCTGGAGGTGATACGGACCTACTGGATTTTATTAAGTAGGGGGGTGAGATGGTTAGATTTGTACTCTGGAAGATCAATCTGATATTTGGGTAGAATAGGATTGGAGTGGGAAAGACCTGAGGTAGGGAGACCAAATAAAAGGCTACTGTGATAGGTGTAAGGTGAGTTCTTGCATCAGAGTGCTGGCAGTGTCTGAAGAAAAAAGAAAGCTTGTAAGTGAGATCTTACTAAAGTAAAAAAAGAAAGACTTTGGCAACTGATTGGATATGGAGAAATGGGAGCTTTGTTGAGGATGTTACCCAGGCTGTAAGCCTGGATGATTTGGAGGATTCCTGGTTGTACTCTTGACAGTAATGGATCATGAATATAATTTTCATATAACTCATATATAATACACTCTTTTCTAATTTTAGATAACACCGACCTTAAACAATACTAATTTTTGAGCTATGAAATCTAGAATAAGTGTTACATTCAGGAAGTAATTTCTTTATATTATATTACAAATAAGAGCAATAATCTCAATTGCTCAATGTTATTTCAGCATTTTTGTTGTTCAGTTGTTTACAGCTGTGTCTGATTCTTCATGACCCCATATGTTTTTTGTCTTTTTTGGGGGGCAAAGATACTAAAGTGATTTGCCACTTTCTTCTTCAACACATTTGATAGATGAAGAACCAAGGCAAATAGAATTAAGAGACTTGCCTTGGGTAACATAGCTTAGTAAGTATCTGAGGCCATATTTGAACTTAGGAAGATGATCCTTCCTGACTCTAGAGCTGGCACTATATCCACTGTGCCATCTAGCTGCCAGGCCAGCATACATAATGCCATCAGCCGTTTTTCCAGAGACTAAAAATGCTGGCAGTTACTACCTTTATGGATGACTTAGTAAATCATCTAACAACTATGTTACATTTTCCTTAAGAAACACTTACATTCTGTCTTAGAAAGGATACTAAGTATCAGTTCCAAGGCAAAAGAGCAATAAGGGTTAGGCAGTTGGGGTTAAGTGATTTGCCCCAGGTTCATGCATCTACTGTCTGAGGCCAAAATTGAATCCAGGACCTTGTATCCCCAGGCTTGGAGCTTTATTCACATAGCTGCCCCACCCCCAACATATGTTTTAATAATAAAACAGTTTAATAATAAAAAAGTGGTGGTGAAATCATCCAGGTTCTATAAGGATGGGAATTATATACTACTGACTTGAAAACACTGGAGAGATTTACAGCTTCTATAGCAGTGATGGTGAACCTATGGCACAGGTGCTAAAGATGGCATGTGGAATGCCACAGGTACCTAGCTCCACCCCCCCCCCCCCCCCCCCGAGTTTGTTACTAGAAAGGCAGATGAACTCGGGTGGAGCTGCTCCCCTCCCTTTCTCCAGCATGCCTGATGACATTTTTTCTTATCCCCTGCCCCTCTACCCAGCAGCCCAATAGGAGTGTGTCCTCCATCTCCTTTGTGGGGTAAGTGGCAGGGCATGGCATATGGTCTCCTTAGGGGCCTGGCATGGCACTCGATCTAGGTGGGGGGAGGAAGGCTGTGAATTCCATCTCTAAAAGGCTTCTCATCATTGTTCTATAGCATCTATTTAAATTAAAACTCAATTTGATTTTGTTACCTCTCCTCCATTTACCCTCTGAAGTTTTAGTTGTATAACTGCTTTAAATCTGGTTATTAACTTTTGGGTAATCTTTGCTTGTAGCAATTAGTCAACTTCTTTTCTTCAAACAACAAATAAATAACCCATTGAAAAGGCTTCAATCTCATTGAAAGAAGTAACAATAGTAAATGAACACTGTTTCTTCCTGCCATTCCCCCCACACAAACAGAATTTCAAAATATTATCTTATTTAGCATTATGTCAGCAGGCTTTGCTTAAATAATAACTAGATTCATTTCTTTTTGCCTTGTTCCTCCAAATCTTATACTGTCTACCTTTATTTAAAATATGTGAGAAATAGTTACATTTAAGTTAAGGAAAATGATCTAACAAATTTGCATTTACATTTTTATCAGCTTGTACTGCTGAAACCATTTTTAATAGAAACAAACATTTAATATTAGGATGATTCTGATTTTAAAGTAGTCAGATATGGCTTTTGGTTTTTAATATTATATTGAGACAGTCTTACCATATTAAGTGGTAGGGATGCATAGTTTGGAACTCCAAGTACTTGGCTGAGAAAATTTTGTCCACAGTTTTTTCCAACCCATAGCATCATTACCTGGAAATTTGAAAGAAATTTCATTTGACATATAGTAGAACACTAAATCTGCTAATTCACACCTTTAAATTCACACATTTTTAATAATTATTTAAAATAAATGAGTATTCTATTTAGTAAAAGCTGGTAAAATAGACAAATCAGAGTACTCACAGTGCCTGCATCCATAAGGAAAGCTCCATCCCTGCTCAGCTTCTCCACAGATAGCTGTAGAATGGGTGGCTGAGGTATAGTTTTATCATTGATGTTTAGGGCTCCCTCAAGGGTTAAAAATAAAACAAAAACAAATAAACTCAACACTGTCAGTAGAAAAGGTTCTTGATCAATTAATCAAAAAGCATTTTATTAAACATCTACTACGTGTCATTGACTATGCTAGGTCCTTGGGAAATCATGCCAAAAATCAAATAGTTCCTAATTTCAAGGAGTAGGAGATAAAACAAAAAGTATGTGTATGTTATACACAAAGTAAATTTTGGGGCTAGAATGGTAGCTGTGGGGATCAAGAAAGGCTATGGGGATTGTTTAGAAGGTGGTGCTTTAGTAGAGTGTGGCATTAAAGAGTCTAAGAAAGTAAAAGAAAGAAACTAGTGCATTTTAGGTATCGGTGACAGGTACCTAAAGAGACAGAAGGTACCACAGAGACACAAGATGAAGATACATGCAATGTGGACACACCAGTAAGCAAAAGATGCCCTCTGACTTTCTTATTTGCAGAGTTAGAACTATGAACTCTGCATATAGCTCCTTTGGAATTTGCATAATTCCAATTCATAACAATGAATAGATGGATATCTTTGATAATACAAAACGGAGAGATGTTATTTACAAAATAAGGAATTTTTGTAAAAATAAAACCAATTCAGGATAAAATTAGAAAAGAAATAGTTAAATGGGAGGAAAAAAAAAACATTGCAGTAAGTTTTTCTGATACAGGTTTGATACCCTGAATACATAAGTAACTAATTCAATTATATAAAAATGACAAATATTGCCCAATAAATAAGTAACGGATATTAACAAACTGTTCTTAAGGAAGGAAATATAAGTAATCAACAGTTAATCTTCAAATTACTAATAGAGAATACAAATTAAAACAACTCTTAGGTTCCACTTCACAATCTGATAATTGGCAAAGATGACTGAAAAAAAAATGGAAAATTACAATTATTGGAAGGGCTGTGAGAAAACAGGTAACCTGGTAAAAGAACTGGCTCAATCACTCTGGAAATCAATTTGTAACTATGCTAAACAAGTTACTAAACTGTGTGTATCCTAACCAAGTGCTAGCACTATTAGGTTTTTATCCCTAACAGAGCAAATAAAGCAGGAAAAGACCCAAATATACAAAAATGTTAATAACTGCTCTTTGTTGTAAGTAAAGAATTAGAAACAAAGGGAGTAAACATCATTAGGGAATGGCTGAAAAAATTAAGAGTATATAAATATAAAGCAACATTACTGTGTTGGAAATGAATGTGATGCAAAAGCCAAAACATCAATAAAAGTTAAAAACTTAAAATATTTACATCATAAATAAACTACAAATATTCAAATCTGGTTTCAAAGACAATTATTCACCAAATTAATAGTTGGAAAAAAATCTCTTGGCTGAAGTTATTGTGGGTCTCTTCTAAAGTCAAATCAATTGGTGCTATTCATCTCTGTCCTAAGAAGCTAAAACCTACTATAAACAAATGTTTATATTCACTTAATAAAACTAGAAGTGGTAGTTTTTCATATGTCTTTAAATTATTAAGTAAAAAGGACAAAATTTAAAGACTATATTGCACAAAAGGATAAAAACTTATTAACTCTAAATAATGAAAAGCTTATAAATGTTAATATTCCTCTACAAATAAGTCTAGTTAATTAAATCTAATAAATTATATAGCATTGACTTAGGGTTACTATTTCAATAACAAAATTTTTATAATTCTATTGAGTATCATTAGTGTTTTTAATTCTGAATAAGTTTCCTCAAATGCTACTAAGCCTTTTTCTTTAATTACATATAAAGAAATAGCTTTATGTTTATATCAGATTTGGGATATCTTTATAAACACTGATATGTCTCCCAAAGATATTTTGTTTTTTAAAAAATTTTAAATGACAACTATAAGTTGAAGTGTCACGTAAATGAGTATTTTTCTTCAATTCTTAAAGCAGAATTCTTAAAGCAAATATTTTAAGTTTAAAATAGAATGCAATGAATTCTTCATTTCTTCTTTGGATTCATTATTAAGACTTATGAATGTATGGACTAAAGTAACTAATGGGCAAACTTACCTCATCTGAGAGATTGTCAACTCTGTACAGATTGGGATGGGTCATGAGGATGAGGTAAACCAGGGGCTGATTTTTCACTTGACACATAGCAAAAATACGTTCATCTAGACGAGCAGCAGTCCCAGTTTGGAATGATTTCTGTAAGCAGAATATATCAAACCCCGCCCCCCCATATAAACATTACTTAAATTTGTTAACCTCAAATAGAAGAGAAAAATTTCAAGCTTTAACAAAGACAAAAGCCATCAGAAAATACTGGTGATATATTTTTATTTGAAGAATATATCACATTTAAACATCCTTAATAAGTCATAGCCCCATAACTGCTATGAATTGTATGTTAACACCAGACAAATTAGTAATTTGACTTGTCTTGTTTCCTCATCTGTAAGATATCTACTATAAACCATTTTGTTTGATTCATTATGAGTATCTAAGAAAATGAAAATTTTCATAGCTCGTGAGGAGAAAACATGAAGGTTAGTTTTGGCCATTAAAGTTATAGGTGGTAAACCTAAATTAAGGGAGTACATAAGAGACAGAACAGTTCAGGTATAAAATGCATACATAATACAAAGAAAGACATATACATTTTTTCATTTACATGTAAATGACATATTTACAAATATGTCAGCAGATATTAGTATAGGATTATGGGGATCCTTTAGGGCAGATGGGAGGAGAGGTACAGGGAATTTTATAAAAAGAATCTAAAGTGTAGAGTATAAGAAGATGACTATTCCACTGATAATAGAGAACTGAAAAGAATAAAGATTTGAGGCAAGGTAAAGATAATGAGTAATTAAGCTCCAGGTGACAGCAAAGCATCCAAATTCTAGGCTATAAAGGAATGGAAATATCAATTTTGGAAAAGGTAAGAAATCAAGATAAAGCACATGGATTGTCACATAAAAAATAAAAACTTAATTCAAAGGCATAGATCAACTTAGCACAAATACATAAATAAAGGAGGATCCAGAAATGAATGCTGGGAAAAGTATACACATAATGGTTTGATAGGTGAGGAGGTAGCAGAAAGGAGGCACAGAGAATTGCTATAAGATTAGGAGAACTATATCTGCATAGTATCATAGAAGATAAAAGACACAAAGAACTAGAATGGGGGAAATGGGAGGTGGGGGGAAAGGTGTTAATAGTGGCAAAATACTGAGGTCAAGAAAGATGAGAAAAGAGTCCAGACTGGTTAGATCTAATGGTTAATGAGCTAAGCTCACTGGCTGGAACTGGCAGACTAAAGGTCACAATGGAAAAAAGCAAGCTAAACACAAAGGTAGAAGTGACAAATCGAGGCGTGAGTAGTACTACCATATTGAAGAAGATAAAAGAAAAGTGTTATTAGAGCAATTCATGAATTGACAAATTAATCAGAAATACAAACTGTGAAGGAACCATAAGAATAGTTTTTCAGTGATGAAAGACAGCCATAATGATAATATAAATTATATTTATATAGTCAATACTGAAGGCTCCTGCTACTTCGAATTTAGCTTCATGAAAAAAAAAAGGTTATAACAGGAAATAAGAGTCAGAGTAGCAAAGTAAAAACATTTCCTATAAAGAAAATATTTGTATTTGTCCCCTTAAACTTTTCTATTTTAATCTTACCTGTTTAAGGAGAGCTAACACAAAAAGTGGGAAGAGACGCAAAGAAAAGGGAACCAAGAGACCAGGCTGCTGACTACTTAGGACTGAAGTGCGGTAAGCAGACAGAGAATCTATTACAGCATTTACTAGGGCATCACGAGCATCACTTAGGCTGGCAGTAATAGACCTGTCAACAGCTGGGGGAAAAAAAAGAAAGGGAAAATTACAGTAGTCACACAATCAATGCTAGGGGATGATCATTTAAAAAATAAATTTCCTAAAGAGCCTCTTGGGGGGGGGGGGGGGCGGCGGGAAGGGCAGAGTTAGGGACAGTGGGATTATTTTTTTAAACACAGACCCCACCTAGCATATTATAACACTTTATGGAGTTAGGTGGATGGGCAGAATTCTTTTACTGGTCTCAAAGAAGTTTAAAACATATTTTTTTAAACCCTTACCTTCTGTCTTAGAATCAATACTGGGTATTAGTTCCAAGGCAGAAGAGTGGTAAGGGCTAGGCAATGGAGGTCAAGTGACTTGCCCAGGGTCATACAGCTGGGAAGTGTCTGAGGCCAGATTTGAACCCAGGAACTCCCCTCTCTGGGCCTGGCTCTTAATCCACTGAGCTACCCAGCTGCCCCCTAAAACATTTTTGAAAGTAATAAAGATAGGGAAAATGTAACCATTCACTACTTATGAAGAGTTCATAAAATCACAAGTAGAGAAAACAAATGATACAGTCTTTTCTAGAGTAGAAAAGAAGAATCACATATTATATTAAGGAGAAAGGGGAAAACAGAATAGGTAGATACCTGGACATTGCCCTGTTCTGTTACTATTAATAAGATGTGGATCTTTGTAGCAGTGTTTTGTATCAAGAAATTTGTCTATGGAGGGTGCTGTTAAAAGTATTTTGGAATTTCTCCATAAGTAATTTAAAAGGTAATGTGAAATGATAATGCAAAAGAAAGGCTTTTCTATCCTTCTAAAACTAACCATTTGGGTGTTTGTACAATAATACCATTAGAAAATCAGTGTAGTTGGTTATCTTACCCATATTTGCCAATAATCCTGAAATTGCTTGAACATCAGCTCCAAGGTAGACTTCATTCAGTGTTGAAACTACTGGTAAACACATAGTATGCACACGAATCCTCCTTTCACCTTAGAAAAGAAATGCAAATGAGACATACTAGTAACTTAGAAATAAGATACCTGAAATGAAATAAATCTCTTGATTAAGATTTAAAGCCAGTCTTGAAGTAGGGATACTGTTGAATCTTCGACAAGTGGTAGCTTTTCCTCCCCTTAATTACAACTCATGCTGATTATCCACTGTGGCTAGTTAAGCTTAACTTCTACAGATTTTACTGAGTATTGGTAGTGTTCCAGTGCTCAGTCCAATCACAACAAAAGATATTTAGAGGAACTTGCCAATAAAATTCTTTTTGGATATCATTTGGGATATTTTCTATGATCCTAGTGAACCTAATCGTTACTCAAGTATATGCCTCCCTTTTCCCATTCTTTACTTACTGTTGACTCAAAGAAAGTTATCTCCATGGTCTGGTATCAGCACCAGATAATCAGTGAAGATTTTTTTAAATGGGAATGCTTGGCAACAAATATAAGTGGTGTTGAAATATTCAAAGTGTTGAAGAACTTTTTTGAATCTAATGGCTTATCCTGGTAACAATTCTATCAATTTTTATACTAATATAGAAAAACACAGGTAGGTAAAGCTGCTGGAATTTTAGCATGAATCAAGGCAGTAACACCAAACTGTACTAGCAATCACCGAGTATTTCACCACCACACAATCACAGTAAAAAACCCCACCAATTTCACTTAAGAATGTCCTTGATGCCTCCAGGAAGTGATGCAGAGCGAAAGGAGCAGAACCAGGAAAACATTGTACACAAAGACTGATACATTGTGGTACAATCGAAGGTAATGGACTTCTCCATTGGTGTCAATGCAATGTCCCTGAACAATCTGCAGGGATCTAAAAAACACTATCCACAAGCAGAAGAAAACTGTGGGAGTAAAAACACCAATGAAAAGCAACTGCTTGACTACAGGGGTGGAGGGGATATGACTGAGGAGAGACTCTAAATGAACACTCTAATGCAAATACCAACAACATGGAAATGGGTTTGAATCAAGAACACATGTGATACCCAGTGGAACCGTGAGTCGGCTATGGAGGAGGCGGGGGGGGGGGGGTGGGGGGGGGAGGAAAAGAAAATGATCTTTGTTTCCAATGAATAATGTTTGGAAATGACCAAATAAAAATTAAAAAAAAAATTAAATTAAAAAAATGTCCTTGATGAAGCAATGAAAATTATTAAAATCTTGATCCCTGAGTATATATATCCATGTAGTATATATGACAGCTTCCCAATACTTTTCTGACTAGATCAGAGGTGATATTAATGAATGTGATTTTTTAAAATTGTAAAATGAAATGTGTCAACATTTTGAAGATCTACATAACTTAGTGAGCCAATATTTTCCAAATGACCAATGAATGTTGTTAACAAAAACATCCATTGGTAAAAGAACCTTTGAATGTATAAGATTCTAACGTAACTGAGTATGGTCAGTGATACAGTTTCAGATTCCTTAGCTGCAGCTAAGTTTGAAGAAACTATTATTTCTTCAGTTCTGATGTTGTATCAAAGAATAATATGCACAAATAGCTGAAAAGGTTATTAAAATACTCCCTTTTCAAATGCATCTTTGTGGGCCAGATTTTCTTCAAGTATTTCACCCAAAACATCATCACAATAAAATGAATGCAGGATCAGATAGGAGAATCTAGTTGTCTTCTATTAACTCAAATATTAAAGAAAATTGCAAATTACAAAACAATGTCACCTTTCTTACTATGTAGTTGGTTTTTTAAAAATATAGAAATTAGGTTTTTAAAAATAAAAAATGATATCCAAGTTAACAAGTCCAATAGTCTTATTATTTTAAAATGAATTTTTCAGTTTTAATTTCCAGTTTGGTAAAACGATTCATAATCCACATAAACAAAAGCTCTTTGGAAACCTCAGTAATTTTAAAGAGTGCAAAGGAGCCTTGAGCTAAAAAAGTTTGAGAACTTCTAATAGGATTTAGAGCTAGAAGGGACATTAGAGATATTAACTAATATAATCAATCCCCTTATTTTATAAAGAAACCAACGTCTATGGAAGTTAAATGACTTCCCCAAGATCATACAGGCAGGCTGGAATTTAAATGCAGATTTTCCTATCTTTCTAATATATATGTTTCTTTTTCCATTCATTCCCTTAATGCAGCCATATTACAAGGTTCTGTCTTTTTGCTTCCTATTTGAAATTTCTCATAGCTTTAACTATTATCTTGAGAAGTCCTGGGTTCAAATCCCACCTGAGGCTTTTGTCCCTTCAAATGAATTTTGTAATTGTCTTCCCAGTTTATTGATATAGAACTAGATCTATAAATTAGTTTATGTAGCATATTAGTATAGTCTCACCAGTCTATGCTGAATGACCCACTAGTTAAATCATTTTTTATTTCCCTCAAAGACAAATTCATAACCATTGTGTGACTTTCTTGGCAATTTAATTTGATCAACAAAATATATAAGATTACAAAGGAAACTGAAGGTTAATGAAAATAGAAATGTAACCCTTTTCCTATTCAAGGTTATAGACTCTCCTCTGAAATCTATCAATAGATCCTTGGTTAAGAATCCTTCCTTTAAAGAAAGTTTTGTGGGGGCAGCTGGATGGCTAAGTGGATTGAGAGCCAGGCCTAGAGAGGGGAGGTCCTGGGTTCAAATCTGGCCTCAGACACTTCCCAGCTGTGTGACCCTCGGCAAGTCACATAAACCCCATTGCCTAGCCCTTAACACTCTTCTGCCTTAGAATCAAAATACAGTATTGATTTTAAGAAAGAAGGTAGGGATTATCTTAAATAGATAAATAAATATAAAATAAAGAATGTTTTGTAGGTGTGTCTATACATAACTTGAGTGTTCCTCAGTAGACTGACTCAATTATTTGTGTATTTCATGGTTATGGAGAATAGAACTTCCCCTTTCTATTATTTCTTCCTAGATTTTGTTATTGCTATAGAGATGTTATTGATTTTTTTTGGGGGGGGGGAGTTATTTTTGTATCTTGTTACTTAAGTTAGTCAAGTCATCAAGTTTCAAAAATAAAAGGCTAAAATAAAACTTTTTGGGGGTCTTCCTGGCTTACATATTTTGTTAGTTACCAAATCTTATAAATTCTTCCATCATAACATGCCTTGAATCCATCTTTTTCTTTATATTCCTACTATAAGCATTTTTCTCCAGGTTCTTTGTCATCTTCTGGTTGAATACCAAAATATATGTGAGTGTGTGTGTGTGACAAAACAGAGACAGAGAGAGGAGAAACAGGACAGCGCAGTAAGGAAAGGAGGAAAAGGGAGAGAGAGCACTTTCCATATTTTTCCTAGTTAACACCTACCCCTAGGGCTAAATGGCTTGGTGGCTAGAGAACAAGGCTTAGAGTGGGAGGTCCTAGGTTTAAATCTAGCCTCCAAAATACTTCCTCTGGATGTTAACCCCAATTGTTTAGTCCTAACTGCTCTTCTACCTTGGAACTGATACTTGGCTTTGATTCTAAGACAGAAAAGTAAGGATTTTAAATTCAAAATAAATAAATAAAAGTTAATGCAGAAAAGCGCTATTAAAAAAAATTTTTAAAGCTCTCACCTATCCCATCTCTCCTATATTTCAAGTTATAAACCTCAAGTATAATGGAAATAAATGTTTAAAATGTTAACTGTGGCAAAAGTAGAGTTAATTAGAATTCAGATAATGAAGTTTTGGGAGTAATTTTCAGAACTCCATGGCTCTGCTTACCTTTGCTAGATGTATATAAGAGAGCTGACTGAAAAGAAACCACTTGAATGTCAGTAAGATTTTCTTCCACTGACATCTGTACTGCATATCCAGCATCTGGGTTTACATTGGGCAAGGACAGCAAGTCTGTTGATCGTACAAAGAAATTTCCATGGAAAGTATGAATGGAAAGACCTGGGGAGGGAAAAGTCTCTAATTTAGTAGAGTTATCATTAGAATCATTTCTATACTATTATTTGTCTATTAACTCTTATTCCATAATAAAATCTGATGTAAGCTTTTAAAAAAAAGATTAGGTTTATGTCTGAAAAATTTCAGGAATATAATAGCAAAAGCAAAGAATGACAAATTATCAGTTGTAATAAGAATCTGCCATTAAAATTAACATCTAAGGGAAAATTAAGCACGATCAATACATATTTATAAACACATACATATGTACACATATGCAAAGTAAATGTTTCCTGACCTTTGGTACACCTTATCCGCATGACAGCTTCAAAACCAATTTTCCTGGTTAGGTATCGTTTCAACTCTTTCTGTAACTTCTCTACTTGGACTGGGTTGTGCTGATGATGATAAGATGGATAGTAATAGACACTACCTGCTGAATATCTTGAAATACAGCCTAGAAAATAAAATATACATTTCTATAAATTTGAAGACTATAAACTTACTGCTACTATGATTACATGGGTCACAAAACTCTTAATCCAAGGCTTTCCTACAACATCATTTATTAAGAATTGTTTTCTAAGACATAAAAATATAATTTTCTTTCCCTTAAGTAACCATACAAGTAAAATAAATTCTTATGCCATGTCTACATTATTTTCCATCACACTTAATCTCTATTACAAAAATCTACAACCACTTAAATACTTTGAAATAACTTACCCAATGAAGCCAAGTCAGAATACTGCCCACTGAGAAGAAACAAGTCAACTGCTACTTGCTGACCAGAACAATCCAAGGCTAATTTTTTATAGAAGTCAGTAGATGGTGTAAGATGTATTTCCTGTTAATGTTATTATACAATAATTATTATATTATTCTAAATAATAACACAATTATTGTTCGAAGATATTTCCCTCCCATATATTTTCAGTTGTTACTCTAAAACAAGACAAATATACTTCCATAAAAGTAAACTCCAAGATTGGTCATAAAAATAATAGTAAACAGCAATTTTAAGTTTCGCAAAATACCTGCATTATATCTTAGTTGAATCTATTTTTATATTACAGAGGAAGAAACTGAAGTTCAAAGCAATTGAGATTATGACTTGCTCATAGTTATACAGCTTAGTACATAAAAGAAATAATTTAAACTCAGGTCTGACCAGCAATAGAAGAATTCAAACTATAATACAAAGCTATAATTGTCAAAACAATGGGAACAGCTTAGGAACACAATACAATATATAGAAGCAAATGAGCACAATAACACAGTGTTTGATAAACCCAAAGATCTCAGCAAGAGTTCTTGGAGCAAGAACTCACTATGTCAAAAACTGTTGGGAAAATTGGAGAGTAGGCTGGCAGGAACTAGGTATAAACCAATATCTCACAATGAAAAAAGCTATACCAAGATAAATCAAGATAAGGGTTTAAAAAAAAAAAGGAAAGAAACCATATGCACAAAAACATTTATTGCATCTCTTTTCGTGGTGGCAAAGAATTTATAAAGTGATGCCAAGAATAAGGAGAACAAGAAAAATGTATAAAATAGCAGCAATATTGTAAAGACAAACAACTTTGAATGTTGATCAATACAATGATCCACAACAATTCCAAAGGACTCATGATAAAACATGATATCCACCTCTAGAAATAGAACTGATGAATTCAGAGTGTAGACTGAAGCATATTTTCTTCTACTTCTATTTCCTTTTTTCTTTTTGGGAGGTGTGGGGAGAGAGAGGAACATGACTAATATGAACATCTCTTTTATATGTCTATACATTATTTGCAATGGGTTTAATTTTTCTTGCCTTTGCAAGGAATAGGGAAACACAAGAGAGGGGAAGAAAGTAGAGAATCTGGAACTGAAAGTAAAATAAACCTACTAGGGTCTCTTTTATCTCTCAGTTTAGTACTCTTTTGTCCTGCTAATTCTCAGTGGTTTAGCATAAAAGTTTAACAACCTTTTCACAATGTGTTCAAATGCAGTACCCAGCAGTAAGCATAACCAGAACCTAACCAGTCTCTGTGCAGTTCCCCAAGCAAGACTGTGAATCATCCCCGATTTCTAATCTACTCTATAGGTTTACTAGAAGTTTAATGAAATAGGAAGGGAAGATTAGGTATGGATAGAATTGAATAAGATCCTTAGGTTTGAAAAGGGAATACAATAAGCTTTTTCAAACTTAAAAAAAAAGTCCCCCCCCCCCACTGAATAGGGGAAAAAAAATGAGTCCCATATGGAAAAGTATCATGAGTGAGCACAAGTACGGCATTTTTTGGAAACTAAGAACTGGTAACTTTCTAACCTTAGCAGATGATCTTTGGTTAGGCTCTTCTCGGGATTTTAATGCTCCTACTCCAATTGATGGAAGCTGTGTTTGGAAGACAGAGATTCGACCACCAGTAGGAGACATCAACTTAAAAGCACTCTGAAGTGCAGGTCCCAGAGCACTCTGTGTCTCCAAAGATTTGGTAAACATTTGTGGCAAAGTTTTCAGTAAGTCTTGAATAAGCTGGAGAAATAAAGAACAGAAATGAAGAATACACTGGGATTTCATTACATATAAAAAAAATTTGCTAGTTAATAAAAGAGGTAAGACAATCACAAAGATGGCAAGAGAATCTACAAAAGGAATATCAAATGATGAACTTGTCTTAAGACAAGTTCGCCATCTTAAGCCGGTCAATACACACACTATTAAGCAGTAAAAATATTAATGTCATAAAGTTCTTGCAAAGGCAAAAAGTCTAAAAAAAGTCTTATGCAACAGATATATAATAAATAAACCCCATGGATGTAATTACCATCTCTCTATTCTGATAAATTCTCAAATTTAACTTTTCTGTCCCAATCTCTCAGATGCCTCTCTTGCTGCCTTTCACATAATTTGAACTGTATGTTCAGTACACATCTTAAACACAACATGATCATAATGGAATCTTTACCTTTAAGTTCTTTGTAAATACTGTCAAGGGCATCACCATCTCAGTCCCTCAGGCTCACATGGCTCTTAATTATCCTTCACCCTCCATATTCAATCTGTTGCCAAGACCTGTGGATTTTCACCTTTGCAAAATCCCTGGCATAAGCTGCCTTCTCTCCTGAAACTGCCATCACTTTGATGCATGTAGCCCCATATCTGGTCTATTACAATAATCTGTGGGTAGTTGTATCTTCACTCCATTCCAATTCATCCTTTATTCAACCACTGTAGTGATTTTCTTAGAGCACAGGTTCAACCATTACTCTCCCCCTCCCTCTCAATAAACTCCAGTGGCTCCCTATTGCCTCCAGAATCAAATACAAAATCCTTTGTTTGGAGCTGGAAGCCTTTAATTAACCTAGCCCCTCCTACCTTCTCACTTACTACTTTCCAGTCTTTATTACTCCTCAAGTGACACTGACCTTATTGTTTCTTCTCTGAAGACACTCAAATTCTTGGCCCTGAGCATTTTCTCTGGTTGTCCACCATGCCTAGAACATTCTCCCTGGCTTTCTTTAAGATCAGTTATAAAATCCAATCTTCTACTGGAAGTCTTTCGCAAATTCTCTTAGTCCGCGTGCTTATCCTCTCTCAATTATTTCCTATTTCTCTTGTTTATAGCTTATCTATACATATTTGTTTACTGGTGGTCTCCCCATTAAACTGTAAGGTATTTAAGTGCAGGAACTGTCTTTCTCCTCTTTTACGTATTCCCAGCACTTAGACATCCCTGGAGGCACTAATGCGTATTAAGAGACATGATGTTATAGAAAATACCATGAAATGCAGCCATTTATCCTAAACTCTAAAGTCACTCCTATAATAGATTTCACTGTCAAATTTCTATTTGACAGTAAATTTGAAAGTCAGCAATTTTGATTTTTTAAACTTCAAGTTCAGACGCATAAATGGAACAATAATGACGATACTCATAATAGTGTTATAAATTTCACAAAGAGATTTACATTGTTATTTCATTCAATCCTCATGATTATCACTGTATAGTATCTGCTATTATTATCCCCATTTTACAGATGAGAAAACCAAGGCCAAAAGAGTTAAGCAACCTGCCCAGGGTCACACACGTAGAAAGTTCTGAGTCTCTGAACTCAGGTCCTACTGACTCTAGGTCTAGTGTTTTACTCACTGTACCACCTTGCTGGTCACTTGTCTCATTACAAACTCATTTTTGCTACTGTTTGAGAGCATGGACTTCCTAGTTAAAATGTTATTCTTATGGCAATATTTATACTTGTACAAGTGAGCCAACAAAAATCCTTAACTGTAAGCACATTTTGTTCTTTTTTCACTGAATTATAGCATGTTAAATTTCAAGCCAGTCAATAAGATGGTTTCTCCTGAACTAATCCCATGACATTCTACAAATCAGAAAAGCAAAATTCAATGAAAACATCATGGCTACAGTGCTTCTTAAAATGACCCAATGCTTTAACTCAAGAGACCTTTTGGTCCTGAAATGACTGGTGAAGAAGGAAGATTCTACTCACTTATTACTTACTTTGTTATATAATACTTCTAACATATCAACCCAGAGACCTACATACAAGTTCAATATATGATAAATTTTAAATACTAACCTTCTAATGTAAAACAGTTTATGTGTTTCAGAAATGTTAGAGGTGATATTTTATTATCCTTCTTTTCAAATTTCTTAAAGCCTTAAAATGTTATCATAAAACATATACTGATGAAAATTGATTCTTACCTCTTTATTTTCATTTAAATTTACTAGCAAGTTTTCTGGCATTGGTATGAACACATCTGAAAACACAAAAGTTTATTTTTTAAAAGTTAATCATTTCTAAGCTAAATAAAAATGATGAAATGACTTGCCCCTAAAATGCCAAAAGTACAGAATTCCTACAGTTATCAAAAATATGACAAAACTAAGTATACATGAGGATTAAGTTATTAATTTTTGTGTTTCTAGCCTTGTCTATTATTAGTAAAACCCTGAAATTGGACTTTTCAGAGAGCAAAAAGCTGGGTTGTGACTTATTTTCAATTTGTCTAGAACTCACTACTGATTCACATACAGAACTATATTTCTATGGACTGGGGAAGTAATTTGGAATAGAATGCTGCTTCGGCTCTGCATGCTCCTAGAAGCTACTTGGAGGTATGTTCTTGGCACATACAAAAAACTTAGGTGAAACAACTGTAAACAAATGGATATTACATCACCACACTGAAGTGACATAGTTCCCCTATCACTGTGTAATTCAAAAGGCAATCACATTTCTCAATAAGATCGCTACTAGTTTCAAAAAATTATATTGCTTAATATAGGAAATCATAAGACATGACCCAAGAACAAAAAAGTGCATCACATCAGATGTGATACTTTTGATTAAACTAAAATAAAGCTTTTAAAGCTCTGTAATGAAAAGGTGTTTTTTTTAATATAGCATTTTAACTTTGAACATTTAAAATTTAAAAGCATTAACTACTTGGTAAAGTTGTATCTTTAATTTCTAAAAGGCATTTCACATAAAAAACATCTCACATTAAGTTGCCGTTTAACCTAAAGTGCTATGATCTCTATCTCTTGCTTCTATAAGTCAAAATATACATTCTCTATATTTTTATTTTGCCAAGAGTTAAACTCTATGTTTTCTTAGAGCTTGAAGGGACCTTAGAGAACTTCTAAGCAAACTTTCTCATTTTACAGATATGGAAATTGAAACATTAAATTTTTACACCAAATAGAACACATTATTTATCTTGAAAAGATTAGTAAAGTAGAAATTAAAATGAATATTAATTATGAAAGGTCTTATAAGTTATATTCTGCTAAATTGTCTCCTCTTTGATATTATCTCATTATGGATATATTTTAATTATGAATCTAATGGACTGAGATGCCACTGCTAATTTATGTTAATTCATAAGAGAGGATTAGCATGGAATAATACAATACAGTAAGACATGTCATGACAACTAAGTCCTAGTCGCAGGTCTACCAAGGTAACAATGCTCTCTAGTTAAGCAAATTCTCATTTGTCAGCATCTCAAATTCCTAAAAAGACAAGTAACATTCAAGTCAAGAATGAAGAGGTAATAGCTCTGGGATGCCAAGGTGTACTCTGTGAATACTGTACTGACAAGCTCAGGGTGTGCCTCTCCTAGGACAGGAGGCATGGGTAACCTGCTGAGTCCCATTCACTATCTGCCAAAGAGAAGAAGCTGGGTTAAGGTCCAAGGTCCCTTCCAGCATGGTAGATTATGTGACTTATATACAAGGGTTTAGTATTTAATGCTCAATATAACCTAAATGCAATTGATCACTATTTTAAAAAATCAGTTTAATATTCATTTTAATCTTTAAATTCATAAATATACCTTCAATATCTGAAACTATTAGCATCTGAGGCTGAGAGAGACCTTCTTGAAGACTGTAGAAGTGGATTGTACTGTCAAATGTTATAAAGCCAATTTTTGTTCGAGTGTTACCAGGAAGCCTAAAAAGAAGTTCATAAAGTTAATTTCTATTATAATTTTGTACTCACATAGTTCAATGATAGGAAATTAACTACTTGTTATGAATTTCAGAAACTCTTTGGAAGGCAATTTTGTACACTAGAAAAACACTGGGTCTGGAATCTGAACACAACGATTTAAGTCTTGGCTCTCACAGTTACTGGTCTATAATCCTTGTTTAATCACAACCTTTGAAGTCTGTTTCCTGATCTGTAAAATGGGGATGAAAATGGTTGTACTATTTACCCTACTAAGTTTTTATGAGGAAAGTGATTTAGAAATTATAAAGCCCCACATAAAGGTTGAGAGGCAATGTAGCATAGTAGACAGAGGGTCAGCTTTGTACTCAGAATACTTCAGTTCAAGTCTGTGCCTTACACATAACAGCTTTGTGATTATGGACAAGTCAATTAAAATATATGAATTCAGTAGAGCAACTATTTAAAACTATAAATTTCAGGTAAATTAATTTGCATTGATGGAGGAAGTTTCCGAACTGGAAGTTACTCGCCCACATGTCAAGACCGAAAACAATCTCCTCCTCCTAACAAAAACTATAAATTTGAATAATTACAAATGCATAACAGATAGGATTATAAGGATAAAGCATAGTTATACAGGAGTTACTAATGTAATTAATGAACAAAAATCAAATCCTATACTCAACTTATTGGTCAGAATTCTTAAAGACATACTTTTTTCAAGATAGTATTTTAAACCTAGACCAAGTAATAATCCTTTGCACCAAAAATTGTTCTAAAACATATTGATTCTACTAAAGATAGTATTTTTAAAAAAATCTTTACCTTCTGTCTTGGAATCGATACTGTGTACTGGTTCCAAGGCAGAAGAGTGGTAAGGGCTAGGCAATGGGGGTTAAGTGACTTGCCCAGGGTCACACAGCTGGGAAGTGTCTGAGGCCACATTCGAACCCAGGACCTCCTATCTCTGGGCCTGGCTTTCAAACCACTGAACCACTCAGCTGCCCCCTTAAGATTTCTTGAAAAAGTTTAATGTTTGAGATTCATTCATAGAAAAAAACCTTTATATATAGACTTCCTGTACTAATTAGAAGGAAAAAAACCCATGTAAAATTAAAAAGTCATTGAAGAATATAGATGTTTGTATGCATATGTATGCATTGTGGGCATGTGCGTGAATAAACATATGTATTATATATGCAATGTATTTATAAACACATCCATATTACACATTTAACACACACTGCATATGTATGTCATATACCTATGACACTGTTGCCATATATCTTGAATATTAAACCAAAGTGCTACTGAAAAGTCAACTTCCTGTATTAAGATTTATTCTTGTTGTTTTTGCTTTGGAGTCACCAAGGATGTCTGACTAGGCAGGCAATCCTCAGGATACCTACACCCTACTTCCAATGGTCCTTTATCCATGAACGGTGACAACAGTGGTTCCTATTCCCATTTATTTCTTTTTCTGTACAGGATCATTATACCCTCTTGTTCTATTATGCTCAACTGCATTATAATATATTTAATAAGCTTTATGGTCTGGCTTAAGAACCTAACCAAAATCTGAAACATTCTTTCAATGGGGAAGAAAGTTCTGAATTTTATACAAATAAGTAAGTCACTTAATTTCTTTGAGCCTGTTTCCTCATCTGTAAAATGAGGGAGTTGGACTAGATGGTCTCTACTGTCCCTTCCAGCTCTAAGTCCCTATGATCCTGTGATATCAATGAATTTTTGGAACCTGATCAATAAATAAAGAGATTAACCCTTAACATTTAGCCTCAGGTTTGAGATAAAATTCTATTGGTAAAACTGAAAACTTACGAATCTAGATTGTCCAGCAAACTCTGGCAAACTGAATTCAAATACCCAGTTTCAACTGCATTGTGAGACACATCAAACACAAAGAGGTACACAGGAGGTTGAGGAGGACGTAACTAAGGAAAGGAAAAGGATGGCTTTATTAAAACATACCCTCAAGGAAATTATTTATAATTATTTCACTTATAACTTATTATATATCTACACAACACAGCTTTATGCAGAAACATTTTTTACATGAAAAAGAAACACGGAAATATCTGAATAAATATAATTTAATGGTGAATCTCTAAAGTAAAAATTCACATGCCCATGCCTGGCCTCATATAGTTAAATATATTTCACTTATAGGTCCATTAGGCTTACATGAACTTCCAAATTCAAATTAAATTATACTGTAGCTCTATACATTCCTGCAGCGATGTTAAAGAGGAATGGGCAAGAAACCTTCAAATTATTTAATACTGTTTAAAAATTAAGTTAGAAAAATCAGAGATGCTGTAACTTATCTATTAAGCAACTCCATCAAAACAGAGGGAATAAAAGGGGTTCTAAAACCTTCACACTTCCAATTCAATGAGGCAATAACTGAAAATGTTTTCAGGTGCTACTAAATACAGTACCAGGAGAAATTAAAGACTACATGGTGAAATGATCCAGATGAATTAGATAGGAACTGCATAAACTAAGTTGCATCATTATAAATATAAATTAACAGCATTATTCAAAACCCAATACATTTGTTAGAATCAAATAGCCAACTATAATAATTATGTTAGGAAAAACTAAAACTTACCATATATTCTGAAGGAGCCATAAATTCAATAGTAGCATTTTGAACTTCAGGTCTTCTAAGAGGATTTCCATATACTCTGGTCATAGGATTGTACATAAATTCTTCAGGAACTGTATATAATTAAAACATTATACATCAATACCTAAAATTTCATTTAGAACAAAAAAATTTCCAATAGCTATAATGATTATCTACAAACAATGCTTTCTATTTCTATATCCAGGCCTATTCTCACTCCTGATGTTCAGTTCCACAGTAGCAATTGTCTACTGGACATTTCCAACTGAATAACCTACAGGTATCCTCCTAAATTCTTCCTTCTTAACTTCCTTATTTTTGCTGAGGGTACCACTATCTTTCTCATCACCCAGGTTCAAAACTTCAGTTATTTTTGACTATTCTCTCTTTCTTACTCCCTCCTACAAGATTAGTTGCTAAGTTTAGTAGAGTTTACCTCCATGAAATCTCTTATATTTAACCTTTTCTATATACTAATGTGGCCACTAACTTTGGAAAGGGCCTCATCATCTCTCAACTAAATCAATTCAACTGCCTCTGAAACAGTTTCTTGTACTCTTTCCAATTCAACTTCTAAACAGCTGACAAAGCACAGATCTGACTATATCACTTCTCTCTTAAAGAAGCTGTATGCCTGTTATTTAAAGTCCTAAAGAATCTGACTAACTTACCTTTCCAGGCTCATTGTATTGTGCATCTTCATGCACTTTACATTTTTGCCACACTGGCCTACTTGTTATTCCTCATACACAAAATGGGGTTGGAGTGGGAAATGCTCTCCCTTCTTATTTAGAATCTATAGCTTTCTTCAAGATACATTTCAAATGCTTATCATCTCCTACAGTTCATCTTCCCAAACTAATTATTGTGTATATATTTTGTATTTTTCTATTTGCTTCATTTTTATCAGTGTATCCCCAGTGAGAAGCACAGTGCTTGGCACATCAAAGATGCCAAATAAATTCTTGTGGAATGCAGGAATGATTATAAAGGCTCAAAAGTCCAAGTCTACATTTCCCAAATGTTAAAGAAAGAGCTACCATTTATGTAATACATTAAGACTTACAAAGAGCTTCCCATTTATACATAAAGAGCCTACTAACAACACTGTGAGATATTTACAATATGAATAAATAAAATTGTGTATGTCCCTTTCCCCAGAAATACCATTACTAGGTTTGTACCAAAAAGAAATAAAAAGGAAAAATACAAACAAATATATTTATAGCAATCATTTTTTGGTAGCAAAGAATTAGAAATTGAGAGTAAACTCATTAACTGGGGAATGGCTAAAGAAGATGTAGTACATGAGTGTGACAGGGTACTATTATTGCTCTATGAAATGATAAGGGGGTTGCTTTCAGGAAAAACAAAACTATGGAATAAGACCCATATTAATGATGCAAAGTGAGGTGAGAAGAACTCAGAGATCCTTGTACAAAGAAAAAGCAATGCTATAATAGCAAATAACTGAAAGACTTGTCTACTCTGATTAGCACAGTGATCCAAGATAATTCCAAAGGACTCAATATGAAAAAATGCCATCCACTTCCAGTGGGAGAACTGATTAATTATAAATGCAAACTAAAGAATCATTTTCTTGCTTTATTATTTTTGCTTTTGTTTTTTGAGATATGGCTAATATGAAAATTATTTGCATGATCTCATGAGTAGAGCTGATATCGTTTGGTTTGTCTTCTCAGTGGACAGGGGAGGAGTGGGAAGGAGAAAAAATTTTAACTCAAAACTTAAAAAGAATGCTAAAATAAATTATTTAAGTAAAATTTAAAAAACCATCTTGCTAAACTGTTATCATAAAGAGAAAAAATTAGTTAAACACATCAGTAGGCGAAATTTCCTCAAGATAGCAATGTGCCTCAAATTTCACAAGGGTGTGTATGAGATGTCAATGCTTATACTTAGATGAGTAACAAAAAGTCTTTTTGTGTTGAGTCAGATTTATAAGTGAAAGTCCTTGTGAGACGTCCAAAAAAATGATGCATGGCTTCAATTAATGAAGACTACAAACATGACTATTTACCAAAAGACTGTTAGTAGGACGTCAATAATGAATTTTTAAAATTAAAAAATTCCTTCACTGTCTTTCTGTGTGTTATTTCAGTAGGAACAGAAACAATATAAATAGGTGGAAGATGGGAGCCCAATATGTGAAGCACAACAGTGACACTTATTTTGAGTGTGAATTTAGCTAAATCACTTATTTGATCTTTGGTTATTTTAGTGGTGAAATGATAGAGTTGGACTAGAAGATTTCTACCATCCTTCCTAGATCTAAATTTCTGATCCTATGAAAACTAAATCATCAGTCACAACACAATTTTTCAGGAGTTGCTCGAGTCTTTATAGTTTTTCTAAAGTGATCTTATCCACTGAGTACTAACACTGATTCTTCCCTCCGTCATTATTTAACATTCAAAGAACACTACAATGTATAATTTCAATACACTAAGACAAAAAACTTGACTCAACACTAACCAAAAATTCTTTATATTATTGCTGAGTAAAAGAATGTTTTTATTATACCTTTAGCATTTCCTTCTACCCAATAAAGTCAAAGGTAAGGAAACATCAGCTAGAGCTGGAAAGGGATGCATTGAAAAAGTATCTATTTGAGTCTACATTATTAATATATGTAGCATATTTTCAGAGTTTTGCATATATATATATTTTTTACATGTTTCCTAGTTTATAATTCTTTTAAAAAAACCTTTGAAAACAGTATTATCCTAATCTGATTTCCAAAGTGATTTGTAACAAAAATGTTAACTTTTTTGGCATAAGTTCAACTGAAAAAGGCTAATTTATCAACTGGCAACCAAAACTCTGAGGAAAATTGCAGCAAAATTGTGAGGACATTACAGAAGTAGATCTCTTGCCTTCTCTGGATTATTGAGAAGACTTCAATAAACTCTTCTCATAGCTCTTCTCTTCCTCTGACTTAGAGATTCAGGCCTTTTTTTTCCCCCTTCATGAAAAGGCATGGGGACAGTTCCTAGATAAAAACATTTTAGAACCATTTTAAAAGACATATTATCAGGCACAGCTATATGGCTCAGTGGATAACAGAGCCAGGCCTGGAGTCAGGAAGACCTGGGTTCAAATCTGGTCTCAGATACTTCCTAGCTATGTGACCCTGGATGTCACTTAACCTCAAATGCCTCTAGCCCTTACTACTCTTCTGACTTGGAATCAATACTTGGTATCAATTCTAAGACAGAAGTTAAAGTTAAAAAACATACCATCATTGACTCTATAACACAAGTTGCACTTCCATCTCCTTTGGTCAAGAAAGCTGACAAAAGGGTTGATGTAAGTTCTGCATGAACGGCATCTCACAATTGTACTGGAAGTAACCACAGGCAATTGCTGGGGGGGGAAAAAAAAGAGCTAATTTTTTTCAAAAGAATAAATAAGACTTCTTAATTTTTAAAGGCCATGTGTTAATAACTCCCTCTCCAGAATTAACAGTTTTAAATACCGAAGAAATTTAAATAAAAAGTATAAGAAATTAAAAGCATCTTCCAAATTTTACATACCATAAAGCAGGAAAAGCACATAATAGTAAATTTAAAACATCTCAAATACAAAGTCAGCTCTAAGTACAATTGTTCCAAAAATAACTGAGGCTACTATCTCCAATTAAAAGTTATTACCAAGTTTCTAAATGAGTTCTGTGAATAGGGTGATAAATTCTTAAGAAAGAATTTCTATGAAATAAAGTTTTCTCTTAGTATGAAATTTAATTCTATCACTTTTCAATTTTACGTCTTTTCTACATATTATAGAGTCAAAAGCCCCAATAACCTTAAGAAAAGTGAAGACAAGAGAATCCACTGAAATAGCAAAAAAGAAAACTGACGCATGTATCAGGGTTTAAGCTTAACCCTCCCATGGCATAGTGTAAAACTACATGCCACAATACTCCTCAGACTTTCCATTAGTATACTTAGTTTTTATTTCCAAAATTGTTCTAAATGTGATCAAATTTTGAAAGAATGGCAAAAAGTAATAAATTAATGTTATCACCCAAGTTATCAGAAACACAACTCATGAAACTAATTATATTAGAATATTATCAAGAAAAACATCATCCATATAATTCTGCTCAACATACAATCAATCGTGTTCAAAAGTTTAACATACCAATAAATCCTTGAAAGGATGTAGCAGTAGCCCTAAAGGGAGTTTGGCTTTGTTCAATAAGGCCTGAGTCTGAGGAATATTAGTCAAAGTACATCGAAACAACCTGTATGAAAGTATATAACACATAAATAGTTGCTTTAAATATTTTTATGGATATATAATGAAATATTAAGGAGAATAAAATATCTTATTTTTCTTGAGATGACAAATGAATGACATCAAGCAAGTCCTCTCCAATTTCACTAACACTTAAAAAGTTGGCAGATAGTTTACACTCACATGGCCTTGATTCTACTTGACAAAAAAAAAAGGAAATAACTGCCTATCTTACTCAGAATCAGTTGAACTAATTCTATGTGTTATTTGTTATCTCTGTTTACACTGTTAGGGGAAATGAGAGGGAGGATGTGTTTTCATTAGTTCAGGGGATTCTCAGTGTGGATACTTTCTAATAATCAGCAATTCATCTGGTAATTTATAGTCCTGGAGAGTTGCCAGGGGGCAATAAAGAAGTTAATTTGCCCATAGTCATAATGGATGAGAGAAGCTAGTATATGCCAAAGGCAGGACTTGAATACATGTATCCTTGACACTAAGGCTAATTTTTCATATCCTAAGGCCATTCTTGCATTCTTTACTTACATAATTAATAGATTATGTTTGAATTATAGGGGATGCAAACCTCAACCTACCAGTTACTTACATATGGGAACTTGGGCAGGTCAGTAATTGTTTAAGTCCCAGTGTCATATCTACAGAATGGGAATAATACTACATATATTATCTACATGACAATGGTACTGTGAAGCTGAGATAATGCCATAAAACATTTGGATTATAAAGCATCATATTAATATGTATTAATATTATTTAATAGGTATGCCACAAAACATCAAGGTGGCCTCTAGGTGGCACGGTAAATGAAACACTGGACTTGGGGTCAGGCAACCTGGGTTTGAATCCTAGACAAGACAAATAAAGAGGATTGACCCGGGGAAGTTACTTAACTTCTTTCAGCTTCAATCTCCTCATTTTAAAAAGGAGAAAATAAGACTATCCAAAGTTTTACAAAGATCAAATGAGAAAACAAATGTAAATTTTAGTGCTTTGGTAGCTGTGGGAATGACCTGGCCTTCTAGCTAATAGTTGAGGTCATGGTAGCAGTTCATGAAACAATTTAAAATATGACGTAGAGAGGTGGGGGATGGGTATCAATTAGCATGAAAATATATTTTGAAACACAAGTATATCATACTCCAATTTTGTTAGCACTTTTTATAAGACTATTTGAAACATTTAACTTATTTGATTTCTATAAGATAGTTATTATTAATTACTAATAATAACTAATTTTTATGTAGTGCTTACAAGTGCCCCACACTATGCTCAGTACTTACAAATATCTCTTTTAATCCTCCTAATAACCCTGGGAAGCAGATGCTATTATTATCTTCATTTTACAGATGAGGAATCTGAGTTAAGTGACTTATCCAGGGTTAAGTAGTACAGCTAGTATTTGAGGCTGAACTTGAATTGATATCTTCCTGACTCCAGTCCCTATGCTCTATCCACTGAGCTACTTAGCTTTATAACTTAAATAGTATTTCACATAAAATTTTTGTGAAATTAGATTTAAAACCAGAGTAAGATACATTAAAATCCAGTACTTTTGATCTTCAGAAGACATTTAGGTCAATATAAGCCCAGCTGGCATTACAGACATGGTTTAATATTCTCTTAGATGAAATAATTTCTTTTTAAAGAATTTCCCTGGGGGCAGCGGGGTAGCTCAGTGGATTGAGAACCGGGCCTAGAGATGGGAGGTCCTAAGTTCAAATCTGGCCTCAGAGACCTCCCAGCTATGTGACCCTGGGCAAATCACTTGACCCCCATTGTCTAGCCCTTACCACTCTTATGCCTTGGAACCAATATTGATGGAAGGCATGGGTTAAAAAAAAAAAAGAATTCCCCCCATTGCACCCAAGCTAAAAATGCAAAAAACCCCTCCCAGATCCACTCCCAATATTGATCAGTATAGGATCTTTGAGTGATCATTGATAGGCTTTGTTCCTGACCTGGGCTGATCTACCCCTCTTTGGACAACCTGGTGGCCCCCAGGTTCTGAGGGCTATTCTATTAATGCTGAAATGCATGTGGATACTTGATCATGATACACTATTGCAAATCAGAATTCCTGAGCTCAAGAGATTTGCCAGTCTCAGTCCCTCCTGCCTCTCCAGGAGCAGGGATCACAGATGTGTATCACCATATCTGGTAGATGAAGTGATTTTAAAATACAGTAGCAACTAGTTTTCTATCTTTATTGGGTCTGTTTCATAATTGAATGGAATCTATAAAAATGTATCTTTCTAGATAAAGAGAAATCATTTTAAGAAAGTTAGCATTTATGTAACTTCTAAGAAACCAGCTTTGGAGCTTATCATAAAATATATCTCATAAGAAACATTGTTGCAAGTCTTACTCTGGGTTACAGTTAAGTTTCTGTATGTCTTCATGCAAGTTTGGGACAGGAGCCTTCAATGGAGTTGTTGGAAGCATATTTCTTTCTTGAAGAAGATTGATAACTCGTAGGCCTTCTGGATGTAGACTTAACCCACTCATGCTTGTGGTTAAATGATTAGCACCTAAGGGAGACTACAAATATAATTTCGGAATAAGTAATTTTCATTAAGCCTTCAGTGTAAGATAAAAGCAGATATAATGCAATGTTGAGGGGCGTGGCTATTTAATTTCTCTGACAAGTAGAAGTGATTGAGTTTTTCCATATCATATTTTAGCTCTGAAGAAAACAAACGTAAAAAGGAACAATTTAATATAATAATTCACATTACCCTCACTGATTAAGCAAATGTAAAAAATGGAAAGTTATTTTGAAATTTCCCCAAGTTCAAAATACTTTAAGCAAAGAAGAGAGAATTGAAGGAGGAAAAAACATTTACCTGAGAAAATGGCTGCAGCCCACTAGTGTATTGCAAGGCTGTGGACGGTCTTCCTGACATATTAGGGTCAGATGTGTTTTGGTAACCAGGTGGTAAAGAGGGATATGAATACCCAACATTTCGATTCATTTTGGGATTCTGATTGGCAAATTGTGTTGCTGCTAAAAGAAAAAAAAAATAATTTTGAGTTGAAAAATATGATTTAGAAATACTTTACTAAATAAGTCAAAGAATTTTTATTTCCATCAAAACCAAAACAGAGAATCAAAATTTCAAAATGCTAAATATGCTTACTCATAGTGAGTGCTTGCTCCAGTCTAAGAATTTAATTTTGTGGAATCTTAAATGACAAGTACCTTTCTACTAGACTAAATAAATTATTAATTTCAGCCTATTGCATACTTTAGCTGTCTCCAGCAACATAACATGTAGTGTAGCATGTAACAATCTCCAACTGCCATACATGCAACAAAGGTAAATGGATTTCTCTACTATTCCCTAACCATTTGATATTGCTACTCTTCTCCACTTAATATTTCCCCTCATTAGGTTCAAGGAAGCAGGACAGGCCATTCAGTGGCAGTTAGAAATAGTAGAGGATAAATTCAGTACTGCTACTTTCTCAGACTCTCATCTCCTATTCCTGTCCTATCTTCTCATAGTCCTGGAAGGCTGATCCTATTCCTGTGATGAAATGCTCAGGACAAATTGAATTTACTTTTCCTCAGAAGGGATTATAAAAGAACCCCTGCCAAGAAGCGCAAGGTCAAGGAGACAAACAATCCCTGAGGGGTTGATGAGGATCTGTGTCAAGACAGAGGATTTGTTTTGAGGTTTGAGGAAGCAGCTGTTTGACAACTTCAGATACTGTACTTCCCCAGCCAGATTCCTATAAGTACCTCAGTTTGGCTTTCATTTTGGCTCCTCTATCCCTGAGATTGAAGGTAAAATCAGGCCATAGAATCATACTTTCATTTTAACTCAGAATCTAAGACATAAATCACTTTAATTGGGCCTTGCTGGCGATTCAAGGAATTGTTATGGTTTTATTCTTTTTAACTCATAATTTTATACACGTAAGATTTTGAGATATATTTTATCTTTTATCCAGAATTTAACTTTTTCACTTCCATTGGGTTTTTTGGTTTTCTTTTGATAATTGATTCATATACCTCATAACTCAGCCATGTATTCCAGGGTGATTCTGATGTCAGTCAACACACTAAAATTCAAGGTTTAAAATCTTTTGGAGAAATTTTAGGAAAAGAAAATCGCCAAAATTCCAAACCAAGAAAGCAGATATTTTGGAGAAGGTGCCATAAGAATGCCTGTGGAAACCACACACTGCATCAAAATATCCAGAGAAAACTTTGGGATACAACAAACTGAAGTAAAGGGGTTGAACATATCATTTATTCTGAATGTAAACTCTTATGACAAAGGAGAGTGCCCCCTAATTGGCATTTTGTCAATGCTTCTATCAATCATTTTTGTTTTCTTTACCTCTTATCCCCAAATTACTGTAATTTCCCCTTTGTAAAGTGCAATATTTTACATACCTCTAGTAAGAGAATCTTTAGAAGTTTAAGTTGGCTATGTGAAATAATTCACTTGGGAAGATTAGGCATGTTAAACTCTCAAAGACCTCAATTGGGGAAAAGAATCAAGGGGGTGGTGGGGGAGAGACTATGTAAAGGAAACATCCCCCCACCCCCACCCCGATCTGACCTGTGAAGATGGAATTAACTCTTCCCCATGCCTACTTTTAGATTTGATCATCAGAAGTGTATACACCCCACTTATCCTTAAGTATGGGGAGGTCTGTGACCCCATGTGTGCTGTTATCGGTGATGAATCTGAAACACTGACTGCTCCCTGGGTAGTCCTAAGCAAAGCTAAAACTATGTAAAGTCCACGTAAAGTGGAAGGAATGCACGGGAAATGACACAAAGAAGAATTTTTTAAAAGCAGTGGCAACTTCTTGTGAAGTTCAGTTCTTTGGTGTTCGGAGTTCAAGTTGGAGGCTGGTGAAGGATTTGCTTCATGGACCAGATACTCTGAAATTTGATGAGACTGTTCCTAAATCTCTTCCTTTGAACTACCATTTGGGTGAGTGAAAAGGCTGACTTCTTTCCTGACTTTCTGGAGAGACAAGCCTAAAGAGAGGTCCCAGTTTTGGAGAAGGCCTCGTTGGGGCCTCTCACACAATCTACTAAGTTCAATTTAAGAGAAATGTTTCATATTAGGCAACTTAAATAGTAACTTACCCATGAAGCCACCTCCTTCAATTGTATCATAACTGTTCTCAACCACAGAGCCATTATTGGCAGTTGATGAATCACCTAGAAAAAGAATTTGCTAAAATTATTTAAAGGGCTCAATATCAAAATTAATTATTCACAATTTTTAAGATTTGAACTATTAACTAAAATGTTAGAACTCGTTTTCTAAAAGAATTTCATCATAGGCTGTACCTCAACATCTACTAATTAGATAATTTTAACATCATTACAGATAAAACAGTTATGCTGGCCACATGCCAAATATATTAAGAACTGATCTGATCATTATGGCTTCTTTCAAATATCTACATGTTTGGAATCATCTAAATTAGAATAAAATAAAATGCCTAAATAACTTAGTTTGCCTATATATTTTGACATTTATATCTCAGTGGAAGAAAATATAAGCTCTCTGAAGGCAAGTATCCTGTCTCCTCAGAATACATAATGGTAATGCAATATTAAAACTAGGCACTTAAGCAACTACATTAACAAGGATTAATAGTTTAAGGAGAAATTACATCAAAATGAATAAATACTATTTGATGATGAAGAAAATGAACCTAAAAAGAACCTAAATAAGGTACTGAAATTCAAGATCTGAGAGTTCATAAATTTTAGAGCTAGTGGGAATAAGAGGTCCACGAGTCCCAATTCTTAGGAATTTTATCATTAGGAAACTGAGGCACAGAAGTGAAGTAACTATAAATTTTATATAATCATTATGAAGACGAATATACTATACAATTATGACCAAAGAGTTTGTTAGTCTGAGATAAAACTGTTACGGATTGTCTTTTTTTTTTTAAAGGGCAGTACCTAAAGTCAAGCAAAATTTTGCAATTGCTTAAGAAGCATTACAGTGGTCATAAACAAGGATTTCTATTTTTGAAAAACAAAGCTTCTTGAGAGAACTCAAGTTTCTAAGGTGCTAATTCAGCAGAATATTAATATTTACATGTCTTGGCACTTAAATTAGCTAACATATGAACACATTAATATGACAGATATAATAAATTCTAATAACAATAAATTGGTAAAATGTAAATTTCTTTCAATTTGAATGAAACTTTAAATTTAATGAGTTGTTAGGATTGAGATTCTTTTCTACTAGACTGAACTTGCTTCTAGAATTGGAGGGGTCCTTAATCTGAGGACCATGGAAGCCAAAGGAGTCTCTGTAGAGATTTCATAGAATCTGTAAATTTGCAATGAATCTTTTTATTTTCTCTAACCTCAAACCGAACATTAAAATTTCCTTCAATTCTGAATTTAAGCAAATCATCATTCTGAGAAAGGGTGCAGAGGTTTAATTTAATTGCTGAAGCAGTCCATAGGTTAAATTTAATTGCTAATGGAGTGTACGACACAAAAAAGGTTTAGAACTTTAGTTCTAGAGCAACTGTGACAATTATTTCCTCTGTTGGTTTTAAATTATAGTATATGCTCACAAAAATCTTTTTTTAACTATTTGTAGCTTTTGTTTCCCTAAATCATAATGCTTTAAAAATGACAAGATTTACCTGCAATAATTGCTGCCTCAGGGAAACTGGAAAACATATGATGTAATCTACAAACTACAAGTATTTTACTAAGCCCCTATCCAAAGGTGCTAGGTACCCAGTTACACTTGAAAGTGTTATATATTAGTTACAAATCACTAGTAGTAATAACATAAAAATATACAACCACATAGGGGATTTTATTGAATTTTTTTTCCTTTTCCAATTTTTTTTTTACTTTTGGAAATGAAAGTGAAATAAAAAACAAACTGCATTAATAAAAATAACATTAAAATTATTATGAAGTTCTGTTTTTTTCTTCTTTTTAATAGTGGGTCAGTGAGGGGAGTATTTTGGGGAAGCAAGAGGTTAATAGTGATGATACTAAAAAAACTATGGGAGAAAAAGAAGAGGAGTCAAGTGAAGAAAGAATAGAAGGAAAAACAGATAGGCAGAGTAGTTTTGAAAACAAGGTGCTGAATTTATCATATATGTTAAAAAAACAAACAAACCCAAATGGTGCTGTAGAGGGATTTATGAATTGCATAAAAACATTTTTATGCTCTATTTTGCATATAGAAATGCTCATAGTTTGGGTATCTGTTAGGGTTAGAATTTTTAATACTACATTTTTAAAGTTAGAGCCTTATCCTTCTGACCAAAAAAAAGAAAAAGAAAAAGAAATTTCTAGACAAGTTGTATAATGTCAGAAAATATACAAAAGAACTCAACTATAAAATAAAGGAATGAAATAAATTTATCCTTCTAAATGAGATAATATATGCCAAAACATTTGATCAACTATAAAGATCTATAAAACACATTTCAGTTACTAGTATTCCATAAATAGTCAAATCATGAATTTCATAAACTTCTTAAGTATAATACTAAAATATAGGAAAGTTAATTTAGTATTTGTTTTTTTCTAAAAGTTATTTCTTTTTACTTGCTCACCTTCTTGGTTCAATGATGATGAGGTAAGCTGTGGTTGGGGTGGAACACTGTTTGAAGTTTTCCTCTGGGGATCCAATGATCTTGCTGGAGGTGGGCCTCCAGATGGTGGTGGCCCAAGTGGAGCTCGAGTTGGTTGATAAATTGTAGGTAAAGTCTGATTTGTTGGTGGAGGTACAGAACCTAGAGAAATATTGGTTTTTCACATCATTTACAAAAGTAATACAAATCAACAGGATTATTTTTCTTTTATGAAATCTGAAATCCCTTCTTTCCAAATTTCAAGTAGCTACTACCTGCAATATAAGATTATATAATTGTAAAGATAATCAAGATCAATTTGACAACTGAATCTTGAAAATTCTTTTTTAAATTATACTCAAGTATTTGAAGTATATTTAAGCACTTAAAAGTATATCGCATCTAACAATTCAGAATGAGATCTAAGTAGTCAGTACAGTTATTTGAATCTATATACTTTAACCTATTTTTAATTATAATTTATTAACACCCTTCTGAACTTACCAAGATTTTGTTAAATCTTGATAGAAGTCAACAGATTGATTTTGCTAATAGTCAAAAAAAGCTTACCAAAGTATTTCAATGTTGTTTAAGAGTTAACAAGGCTTTATGTAAAACTTCCAAGATGGGATAGTTATTATTCAAAAAGTGTCCCATGTTTTCCCTGTAACTAAAACAGATCTGCGAATTTTCACATTTTAATTTGTCATTTTCCCTTACTCATTAAAAGAAGTTAACTTATAATATGGAACATATTTAAGTAGTTTTATTCTAGAGTATAATTCTCAAATGATTTGAAACTTACACATAGAATCTTTCTACATTTTAAGGAAGATTGAATGCAGACAATAAATAGGAATTTTAGCAAAGTATCTGATAAAGTGTCTCATGTCACTGGGGACAAGATGAAGAGATGTAGGCTGGATGAATTTAAAGTTCCTTGAATGAACTTGAAAGGGATGAATGGATCAGTTTTGAACATATCTAAATGAAGTTTTCATTACTGTCTCCTTCATGGTCCTGTCTTTGTTTAGATTCATGTTTTTACAAATGACTTCCATGAAGGCATACTTTATCAAATATGAGAACATAAAGCAGAGTCTGATAGCTAATAGTTTGGACAATAGCACTGAGATCCAAAAAGATGTTAGAACAATGAGCTGAATCCAAATATATGAAAATAAATTGAGGTAAATGTAAAGTCTGGATTTAAAAAAAAAACATTAAGTACAAAACTGGAGAAGTGTAACTAGAATGTGTCACATAAAAAAGACTTGGAGAATTATAAGAAGGAAGGTGGGTGGGTGGGTGAGGAAATAATAATAATAGCAAGTGACTACTCTTCCCTTTTCTCACCTCAGGTAAAGAAAGGAAAGAACCAATGAAACATTTTAAAATATACAAAAGAAAGCAGAAAGAAGTTCAGAAAGACAAACAGGATGGTTTAGGAACTTCAATGTCAAACTGATTAAATTTTTTTTTAAATGAGGCTGTATGTGCAGATTTCATATACAATCATCTTTTCTTTTTATATGGATGATCATGTTTGTAAAATTCACAAAAATTTTTAAAAAATAAATTGGAAAAGAAAAAGATCTAGGACTTTTAGTGGGTTGTAATCTGAATAATATGACATGAGAGCCCAAGGAGCCACTGTATTTTGCCTGTTCAGACAACATCAAGTTTATGTGCCACATTTTAGAAAAGGACACTGATAAGCTAGAGAACAGTTACCAAGACAATAGGATAACTTGAAATCTTACCAAGGGGGAGTAGTCTAAGAAGCTGAGAATGTTTAACCTGGAGAATTACAGAAATGGAGAAAGATAGCTGTCTTTAAACACTTGAATGTCTGTCGTATGGAAGAAGGGTGTGATTTGTTTTTTTTGGTCTCGGAATATGAAATTAGGAATAAAAAATGGAAGCCACTGAGAGGTATATTTTAGCTTAACATAAACAAAACCTGCACACAATTAGAACTGTTCAAAAGTCAAAGGGGTTCCCCAGAAGGTAGCGGAGGTCTTCAAGTGAAAAGGGCAAACATGCTAGAAAACTATTTCATGCCAGTTATAGTTCTGCAGTTCCTTTTGACTTAGAGATTTTTTTTTTGTGAAATCTGTACCAATATCTCACTAACTTATGATGTGTATCTTAATTGTACTCTTCTTTCATTAGAATAAGCGGGGGGGGGGGGGGGGGGGGGGCCGCTGGGTGGTTCAGTGGATTGAGTCAGACCTAGAGATGGGAGGTCCTAGGTTCAAATCTGGCCTGAGACACTTCCCAGCTGCGTGACCCTGGGCAAGTCACTTGACCCCCATTGCCTAGCTCTTCCCACTCTTCTGCCTTGGAGCCAATACACAGTATTGACTCCATGATGGAAGGTAAGGGTTTAGAATAAGCAGAGGGGTTATTGGATAGGGAGCCAGGCCCAGAGTCAGGAGGTGCTGGGTTCAAATCCGGCCTCATATATTTCCCAGCTATGTGACCCTGGCAAGTCATTTAACCCCAATTGCATTGTCCTTACCACTCTTCTGCCTTGGAACCAATATACAATACTGATTTTAAGACAGAAGATAAAGATTTTTTAAAAAGAAGAGGAGTGAGCAGCAAATGGTAAAATGAAAAGCATACTTATATGGGACTTCAGAACTAAGGTCTGATACTCCGTGGCAGCTATGTGATCTTGGGAAAATCATTTCACTTTTTTAAGCTTCATTTTTCTTCTTTGTAAAACGAGGGTAGAAAATAATCTTGATTTTAAATGCTATTATTATGACTAGTTACCCTAACATAAAGAATTTTCTTAAAATCAAAACCCAAGAAAAATCTCTCCAGCCTTGTAAGTTAATCATATCCTTCTACTAGTCATGAGAAGATGAGTGGAAAGAGGTCAAGGGGAGGTTAACCATAAAACACATTATTGGGCAACCTTTGTGGCTCAAGTAGATTTGATTTTTAAAAAAATCTTATCATTGACTACACCAACGGCTTACCCAGTATGTATTCTATGTGGATTATACATTTTTTCATATTCACTCCTAATCTGTATAATTAAATTTCACAATTCTAAGTAAAAAAAGCATGAGACTAATTTATTAGAACAAAGTGACTAATGTCTCTATATTTGAAATCTGTCAGCCTGCTTGTTTTACTCTGGGAAATGCTCAGAAACTACAAGAGATGAAAATAAAACATTTCATTATTGAACTTGCTACTTAACAAGGTTAATCAGTCTTACTTACAAAAACTAAGACAAGGCTTATTTCCATTTAGTTCTCTTATCTATGACAGCACCCACACATTATCTTTGGCAATACAAATAAAAAGAACAAAGGGGCAAGGTCCAAGACCAACTCAGCAAAGATTGCTTGAACAAGAATTTAAATGCAACAAATTTCATTTAATATGTAGTATTTAATTAACATCCTAATTAATATCTGACAGTGGAAAGTGCACTAATTTCTGTTCAGAAGATCTAGGTTTAAATCCTGATGCTGCCACTCACTATATCTGTCACGTTGGGCAAATTGTTTAACCTTCCTTATTTGTAAAATGTGAGGGGTTAACCATCTAAGATCCTTTCCAACCATAAATTCCTATGATCTATTTATCCATAGTAATGGCAGAATTCTGTTATATTCTCAATGAGTGTATTCTGACAATTGTTTAAACTCCAAGTTGAAAAACCAAGATTTAGAACACTTGTAATGCAAATTTTGACCACCATAAGTAAGAGGATTCATTATGGTATAGACATGACCTTGAATATACAAAAACTGACATATATGGGCATGGTGATGGAATTTATATCTATCAATGATAGATTGCTGCCCTAGTTAAGTTCAGAGAAGCTTATCAACAGATAAAATACAGGGGAATTAATTTCACTAGGCAAAGAAACTCTCAAAGGCTAGCTAAAAGTGACTGAGGGATTTGCATGTGTTCCTTTGTTCTGCTGAGAATATTCACAGCTACTAAATTAAAGATTCAAGGAGTATTTAAGTACAGCCAAATTCTGGAAAAAGAATATTCTGTTTTCTAGGGGATCTTTAAAATGTTCACAGAGTAACAGAGAGTGTGTACTCAGTGGAAAATGGGAGGTTCAAAGAGGAATGTGACTGGGAAGGGTATATAAACTTGGCTTTCCAATAAAAACAAGAGGAGTCCAGGAATATTAGCAACATGGAGAAAAAGATGAATTTCTAAAAACGGGATCATGATACTTGAACAAGTTTGTGAAATATTCTAAAAGGGGTGTCATAGAATTAAAAACTGAATAATTTTGAGCAGAGCTGATCTGTTCATCTTATAGTCCTCTTCCCTTTCATTGCTAAATTCTTTGAGAAGGCTTAACTGCAGAATGATTTCCAACTTCATGGTTCAACTAAAACTTCTCTACAAAGTTATCAATCTCTTAATTGCCAAATCTTTTTCTCAGGCTTCATTTCTTGACCTCTCTGCAACTTTGAGCACCTTGACCACCCGTGTCAACTTGGAATCTAGAAACCCCAATCTTGAGAACCCCAAGTTTGTAATAGAGAACTCACACTTGACCTTGTGACATGAGTTTCTTCCTGAGGGAAAGCCCAACTTTACAAGTTCAGTGGAGCTAGCAAATCCCATCAGGTGTTAAGTACTCTTTTTGTCCCAGTAGTTTCTCCCTTAGGGTCAAAGTCATTTACCAACATAGCCCAGCCCTGAGCTGGATCTTTCCCTTTTGTGTCCTTTGTAAAGCATCAGCCTCTCCCAGATCATCCAGTCTTGGATTCCCCATTTTCTTTGTGGCCACAGTAAGCCAAACAACTATATTCCCCAGTCCTCAGTTCCCTAAACCGTATGTATAAGTCCCCCAATTTCTTTTATTCTTTGGAGCTGTCAATCTCAGGAGATACTCCCAAAGATTGGTGGTCAAAGCAGCCAGTCTCCAGGCTCTGAGTGGGTTTGAAGCACCTTGAGGAATTATGCTGGACCCCTCTCCTTAATTAAAGATGTGGTTTTTCTGACTATTCAATAGTTCTGTGTTTTTTCTAGTTCAACACCCTTTTCTCCTTAATACTGTCTCCTCTCCAGGTTTTGTAACCTTGCTCTCTGTCCTGGTTTTCCTCCTACCTGTGTGACTATTTCTTCTCAATCTCCTCTGCTGGATCTAGATCCAGGTCATGCCAGCTAACCATAGGTTTCTCAAGCTCTATCCTGGGTCTTCTCTTTTATACTACTTCTTCACTAAGTGATCTCATTAGTGCTAATGAATTAATCAATCACATGTATGCAGATGATTCTTGGATCTGTTTCAATTAGCCCTAAGCTCTTTCTTGATCTTCACTTTTACATCTTACATTCATTACATACATTACATACAGGTGCCTCCTGGACACCAGAAATCCTATGGAAATGTTAAACTGTTATAGTTATTTGTAAAACATTTAACAGTGTCTAGCACAGAGCAGGTACTATACACTTATTCCCTCTCTCCAATTAATTAAAATATTCAGTATTTTCATTATTATAAATCAGGAACAAAAGGCATAGGGCAAAAGTAGTCTATGGAGAGTTATAACATTTGACAGCAGCTGCCCTCTAGGAATATAGGATTTTCAAACTACACATACTTTTGGAGGATTCATTTTGGCACACACAAAAGAGCCTATGCTAAAAATAGACTATACAAAGGCTTGCCCACCAAAAAGCTTCTCTCAATTAAATGCTAAAATATTCTAAAAGATATATATTCTATATTATAAAATATCTACTATAATACCAAGATCCTAAGAGTCACAATTTTTTAGACCATTTATAAATTGTACATAATACAAATATAGGTGCATGTCACTATTGTTATTGATAATCCAAATGACATTTAAGACAATATTTTTAGTACTTTTTAAAGGTCCCTTTACTATAACTGATTTAATCTGTAATTATAATTAAATTAGTTTACCTTAAAAAGCTTTTCAGAAATATAATTACTAATAAACATGTCATTATATATTTGAACTACAATATGCCATTTTTAAAAGAAAAGAAACTGTCAAAGTCAGTTGCTAATTAAAAGGCTTTTTGAATTTTATTTCATCCCAGAACAAATGTGCCTGACTTTTTAAGGACTTGTCTAACATATATCCTGATAAAAGGCTGATGTCATTTCTGAAAAATCCTACTCAGATGCCCTATACTGTGAAATATGAATGTGACCTAACTATAACAGTGCAAAGTGATATGTTCAATCTTCAAATAATAAAATGTAATGTATGTTTCTGGATTACAATAAAGAAGTATCCATGACAGTAAAGTCAGGAATCTGTGATGCATTTAATAATAGAAACTTTAAAATACCATGATGGTTACTTACAAATCTACTATTTGTGGTAGCTTCAGAGAAATGGCCATATTGTGATTTTGCAGTGTCAAACAGCAGGAACAATTACTTGGATATTGGGGTTCTCAATCTAGGGTCTGTGAACTTTTTCTTTTTTAAAAATTGATTAACTGAGGGAAGCTGGGTAGCTCAGTGGATTGAGAGCCAGGCTTAGAGATGGGAGGTCCTAGGTTCAAATCTGGCCCCAGACACTTCCCAGCTGTGTGACCCTGGGCAAGTCACTTGACCCCCATTGCCTAGCCCTTACCATTCTTCTGCCTTGGAGCCAATACACAGTATTGACTCTAAGACGGAAGGTAGGCGTTAAAAAAAAAAATTGATTAACTATATTTTGATATAATTGGTTTCCTTTATAATCTTTTTTCTTTTATGCATTTAAAAACATTCTGAATTTGCAACTCAAAGATTTGGAAAATGAATGTTAAAACTTGTTTTTTTTATGTGTAATTAGAAAAATAAAATATTTAGACAAATTTAAAAAGAGTCCTATCACCCACAAAAAAAGATTAAGAATCCCTGGTCTAGTTCAATGTCCCTTTGTGAACAAAGATCATAAACCACTTTTGACTGAATAGCCTCTGGAAGAGTCACTATAACCAAAAAATTGCATCATCCTGTTCTCACATTGGTGATTAGCCTCTCCAAACTTACTGAGGCTGATTCTCAGAGAAAAGATGTAGTCTGTCACTATGTCCATATTCAAAACATTTCTAGTTCTGTCAGACCTCTTCTGCATGGCATAGCCTTCAAGAATCCAGGTTCTCCTGATCAACACAGCAAAAAAAAAAAATCATTAAAGATAACAAAATTCAGTAAATTATGATGAAAAATGAAAACCAGGTATTCCATGGGAAAAATTCTGATCTTACCAATAATTAAACCTACAATTATTTTTCATTCCAACTTATTACTTTGGAAAAGACATTTGGCCTGCCACATGCTTTTGGTGTTTTCATCACTCCTCAGAAGTGGAGGATAAAACAATAAACAAATAACAGTATGCAACAAAAAAGCTATTGTCTTCAATGCAGAAAATAATGATGGTGCTACTACAGGACTCTGCTTTAATACAAGAGAGGAGCTAGGCACTGATCTTTTTCTTTTAAAATAGTGAACTAGAAAGAGATGACTATCCATCTGAAAGAGACAGAATTGGAGTACAAAGAATCATCAATTCTTTCAACTTAACTACCTCAAACTAATCTTGTTAGAAAATATTAATTATAATTTTTCCCCTCATATAGTAGAAATATACAGTGCCATTTAATATCTCTATATGACAAAGAGATGGGATACATTTTAAATATAACAGATTGAGGATATGATAATGTTTTGATCATAGATATTCTTTAGTGTGAATTTTAAAACTACTCCACCCTACTCAGACTTAAATTTAGCTACTTCCTGATTTGTAACAATGGAGATACTTGGTCTAACAGAATCAGGTCTTGGGAACTCTACATTGTTCTACCCTACTTAGTTTAACAAGGTCAGGAATGTCTGCACCCATACTCAAGGATTAAGTATCTAAGAAGATGGCCTTCAACAGACATGTGCAGAAACAGCTGACAGACCCCCGGGCTGTTCTAAGTCAAGCTAAGCTATCATTGGTACAGATGAGATGCAGGAAAGTGACGTAAACCGTCTATATAGGGCATGTCACTTCCTCTCTTCGCCCTCTTTCCCTGGAGAGGTGACTCTGGCTGGCAGCGTGCTAAGCGTTCCAACATTTTGGCGTGGTGGCAGCTATTTGTCTGGGTTTTGGTGGTGAGTTTTCCCTTGAGCTAATTCAGGTTCAGGCATCTTGGCTGAGCCCTCTTAGAGTTCAGGCTGATTCCTTCCTCCTTTGCTCTCCAAACCCTTACCTTCCTAGACCCTCTAATCTTCCCCCTGGCTCAAGCCAGGTGGGAGAAATCCTACACCCTTTCCTTCTCCCTTCTTCTTAATTTCTTTCCACTATATTAATTAAATCACCTTAAATCTCCAGCTGACTTGGGTATTTTTTTTTATTTGTGATATCCACGGCGATCAAATAATATAGTTTTAGGTCACAATGCTAAAATTATCTATTATATTAGACATAATATTTCAAGATAAAAATGAGAATGGGGAATGTTTCTACATAGCTTATCACATTGTTTTTTCCTTTCAGGGGAAATCATTCATACTAATGCTCACCTCAAAGTAACATTACCTTAAAAGATCTGTACAACAGGTTCTCCCTTCAACACTTTTCTATAACTTCTTGAAAAGATGTCAGCCAAAAGCTATAAGTGCCCTTCAACCTAAATCAACCAGGCAGGATTGTATCTGTTCTCTTCTAGTTCTGCCTGACTTTTTCTTGTACTTAAGTCTTCACTAAGTGCCTTCTCCAATATCCAAGATGAATACTAATTGGCTTAGGAAGTCATAGGGCAAGAATCTGGGTGTCCAAGTATTTGTACTTTACACTTTGTGGATATTGAATACCATGAGAAGAAAAAATATCATATCTTTGGAGATGATAGTATTTTAAATTCCAAGATCATTTAAAGAGCTATTTTATTCACTTTACTTTCCCCAGACCTCACATATTTTAGTGTGTATGTTATTATAAATATTTGTTTATAATTGAGCTTTTGGTAATATTTTTAACTGACACTAATTACCATTGATGATGGTTACACACAATTTTTTCATATTTATAAGTCCAAATGTTCCTATAAGAACTACCTGTTTTCATGTAGCTGTTCTGAAGTGAAGGAGCTCCAGGAGAAACATACTGATTATTTCTTGACATATTTGTATTCCCTGATAAGGATGGTTGGGTGGATACAGGAACAAAATGATTTGTTTTCGATCCCATTGGTGGGTGACCATATTGCCAGTTTGAAGATGATGAAGGGTCAGATCCATAAACAAAGCTATTAGAAGATGCTGGTATAACAGCTGGGGTTTGAGATGAAGGCAGTGGTGGCATTTGGGATGTAGGGACAGTAGACTGCAAAGGTGCCACTGGATTAGGTTCCAAGGGAAGTCTATTGAGAGTCTGGCCAGGTCCCTGATAACTATTTAATGAAGAAACAGTCTGAGAACCACCATAATTATACAGTCCAGAGGCTGGATTCAAAGGAGTTTTTGCTGGTATCTGATGGGAGTAAGATCCTGGAAATGGAGAGTTGTATCCTTGGCTCCCTGAAACTTGTGAATGCATCAATGGGCTTTGCAAAGGACCTTTGAAAAAGAAAAAAAGAAAAATCAAACATAATATATTTTTACAAAAAGAAACTTTTTATGTTATTTTTAATAAAGCTATTTTACACAAATAACAGAAACAGAATAAAATACATTCAACTATCTCTAAAATCCAAACATTTATAGATTTTATAAATTTTATAAAGATTTTAAAAGCATTTTTAAAACTTAGAAATAATTATATTAAAAAAAAACATTTGTTTGGATGTGGGTATTAACTTATATGTGTCTTTACTGCCCTAGAAATGGCATCTTTTATCCATTCATCTTTAACTCTAATTTTACAGTTCAAGAATTGAAGAAAAGATAACCTCAGACAGAATTCTTAACTTATAATTGGAAAGAAATTCTAAAAGGCAAAAAGTTACTACCTCTTAGATTACATAGTTAGAGAAATATGATGTTTAAATGGCAATAAGGTATTTTGATTATGAAATGTTATTTGGGCTGCCCAAAGGTCTTTTTTTTTTTTGCTTACTTCTTGGTTTGGGTCCATGATCCAAAAAGAAATGATTTCTAGATTGCCCATCTTTGAAGAGATGCTCAATTACCATAAAAAATTCATCCATCAATGCATATCTTTCCCACAATGCCCCAAATCCATCCTACAACACAACAATGTATCAAGATCCAAAAGTAAGAGTAACTTATCTTACATACAAGTCTAACAAGCCTGTAAATTTGGCTCCTAAACCCACAGTAGATTAGAAGTAAATTGTAAGGGAAGAGAAAAAGGGCATATATGTAGCACTGAAGACGAAAACTATGAATTATAAAATGATTTCATAATCAACTAGAACTGCAAAAATACAACCCATCTTAAATTTTCTTTGCAAATCTGGAGTGCTAGACTAAATTATTTTCCTTTACTCTTTAAAAATTTTTTTTCATATAGGAATGCAATTTGTCATTTATTGGGGCAGGAATTTTTCCAATGGGTTACAATATTAAATACTATACATAAAGGGGCAGATAAGTGGAGTAATGAAAAAGATTTAACACTGGACCTGGAGTATGGATGATATAAGTTCAAATCTGGCTCTGGCCTCTAGGTTGACATTCATTGACATTTTTGCCTTGGTTTTCTCAGCTGTAAAATGGGAATAATCATAGCATCTACTTGCAGTATTGATATGATGATCAAGTGAGATATTTTTAAAGTGCTATACAAAACTTAAAGCATTACATAAAGAACAGACATGTGTCTTTAACAGTTCTTACCAATTTATTTAAATTTTCAATACAGTAGATGTCTGATGGCATGAAATAGTGTGATTCTGACTTCAACATAAAACCAGTCAAAGGGAATATAAGGCTTATAGTTGAAATTTGGAAGGTATATAAGCATGTAGCAGTTTAATAAAAACCATTCTAGACAAGCTATAGGTAATCTCAATGATTCTAAAATTATATAGGTTTTTGGTGAGGCACAGAGGGTAGTATAGTAAAATGGACAATGGCATTGAAGTCCTTTGTCCCAAATCTGCTGTTTACTAGTTGTGTGCCCTAATTAAATCACTAGGCACCTGATTTTCCTTCACCTTCATGGTATCTGTGTACTTTTTTTTACCTCATTATAAAGTACTATGCATATGCAAAAAATTATTGTTGATATGTAAATCTTTTTTTAAAAAAAAAAGCTTTGATATGCCCAAAGGGCTTTAAAAGAATACTTGCCCTTTGATCCAACAATACCACTACTAGGTTTGTACCCCAAAGAGATATTTAAAAAAGAGTTGTACAAAAACATTCATAGCCATGCTCTTTGTGGTGGCAAAAAATTGGAAAAATGAGGGAGTGTCCCTTGTTGTTGTATAAGATGGTGATGGAACGCTATCCTGCTATAAGGAATGATGAAATGTAGGATTTCCATGTGAACTGGAAGAACCTCAATGACCTGATGCAGAGTGAGAGAGAACATTGTACAAAGAAAGTGAAACATTGTGGAACTACTCAATGTAATGGACTTTAATACTTGTAGCAATACAATCATCCAAGATAATCCAGAGGGACTTGAGAAAGAATGCTATCCTCATGGAGAGGAAGAACTGTGGGAGTAGAAACACAGAAGACAAATGACATCACTTCTTTACATGGGCATATGATTTGGGGTTTGGGTTTTAAAAGATTGCTGTAGAGCAAAAATGAATAATATGGAAATAGGTAGTATAACATTTGTAAAACCCAGTAGAATTGCTTGTTGGCTATGGGAGGAGGGAGGGAAAGAAAATGAACCATGTAAACATGGAAAAATTATTTTTAAATAAAAAACTTAACCTCTTTGAAGTTGAGGAATAAGAAAAAAGATATGAAGTGATATATATCTTTCTGAAGCAAGATCTTAGAATTGTATGCTGTAATATTTAAATCAACTGAATTGAGTTTTCACTGTAATTCTTGGTCAGCCAAAGCTTAGGACTTGGAACTGAATATAATTAGTGCCAATAGTCAAACCAGAACTAACCCAGCTCACTTTTTCCTTATCTAAAGAAACACTTCCATATGTTTTAGAAACCTCTTCACTCTCCAAAAAAATTGTCTTTACTGTCAATGAGAATTAGATGCTAAAGTGATCCAATATATTTAAATTGGAATCTTATTGAAGTTTATACTTTTAAATAATACTTTGGAGACTTAGGCACAATAGAAATCTTTCAAAATAAATGTAAAGTAAAGCCAAAAAACTAAAGAGGGCATTTAATCTAGTACGGTTTAACATATAGGTGTCTATCTCCAACATGGTCACTAACAAATTTTTTTTCATTATTTTGAAATAACTATGATAATAGCTTTGTATTTTTAAAGTTTATATATGAGCTAATAGATTTTTGCTTCTTGTATCATTTTGTTTGTATTTACTGACTATAAGGAAACATGCTTTTCTATAAATGGTGAAGTTTATCATTCTTGAAATTTAAGATAAAGTGAATTATTCTAAATTTTGAATGACTTTAAATTTTTCAACTTCTCTTAAGCAAGTTGTTAAATAGCCTAGAGATAAACTTAATTTACATAATCTTGGTTTAATGGAATGAACATTTGCTTAGGTTAGCTCAAGATTCTGCTGCCCTTTCTTCCACTTAGTCTTGCTTCTGCCTACACGCTATACACAAAAGGACAATTTGTTTCTGTGGTAAATATCATTGTATTATTTATAATGTATAACAAATTATTAACATTATGTTATAATTTAAATTATCAACATTTTAAAGTAAATTCTTCTTTATACACCAACCTTATGCTAAACTCCCCTTTCATCAAAGTAGTGATGCAAAGTCCAAAAGCAAACTAAATTTTTTTCAAACATGTTTAGTAGTTCATATACCAATGAATGATCAACTATTAAATTAGAAACAAACTAAAAATTTACTTCCTCTCAAGACAAAGACAAGCTATAAAATGACAAGAAACTCTAATTTCACATGAGAAACCTATCAAACTTAAGGTGCCACATATATACTTTAGGTAGAAGGGCCAGGAAGTTGACTATTTTTCTAGCCTGCTACTAGAAACTCTCCCCAACCTAACAAGGGCCTTTAAAATGCCTCTCAATCTCTCTGCCTTGTTCAAAAGGTACAAAGAATTCTCTACTTCTCATAATTCTTATCTTCTGTTTCAGGCACTATGCTCTGGGTATACAAGCACAAAGGATAAAACTTACTGACAGAGAGCTTAGTTCCCAGTGCAGTAGGCAATAAGCGTAAAAACAGAGCATAAATGTGAACAAATGCAAATAAAATTGTTACATACAAGGTAATTTGGAAGAGAAGATGCTAGCAACTGAGAAGTCAGGATGAGGAAAGATTTAGAACAAAAGTTGACTTCAGGATCTGCAAAAAAGATGACTGGTGCATTCCAGGTATTGGGGATGGCTCCTCCAACCCCCAAAAGCCATAGAGTTGGAGTTTCCTCTTTGAAATATAGACAGAAGTTCAACTGGGACTAGATCTAGGAGAGTGGGAGAGAATAATGTCCAATGAGGCCAGAAAGATAAACTAAGTAGGACTTAAAGATAAGCAGAGCGCTTTATAGTGGATCTTAGAGGCAACAGGAAGTCAATGGAATAGACTGATTATGGGAGTCACATGGTCAGATCTGTACTTAAGAATAAATTACTTTGATATCAGTATGTAGTATGGACTAATGTGAGGAGAGACTTAAGGAAGGTAGATGAATTAAGATTTGTTGGAAATGGAAGGTTCTAGCACTGTTAGTGCCAAACTATCTTCCTTCTAATCACTCAAGTTCATAAACCTTGGCATTATCCTGGTGTCTTCACATTCCTTAATTCCATAATAGGAGGAGAGGGCAATGTCAAACAGAGCAAATAGGTTCAGAAGTTTTGGAACAGAGAATAGATTTTCAGATCTGACAATTATGAAAATACTGTAACTTTAGAGAGGACAGTTTCAGAAAGTAAACTCTTGGACAATTCCGACTTTCATTTTTTTCACGGTATGCTTCAGTGCAGGCCCTGAGGCATACTGACCAGAAAGCTAGTCACAAAGTCAGATTTGGATTCAGAGTGAACCACCTTTCCCCGAAATCCTTTAATCTCTCAGTGCCCCAGGCAACGACTACAAAGAAACTGGACGTCTTCTTGGGCAGTTTCCCTATCTGAGTTCATTACATAGAAAAAGTGCCTGGTATTATGATTGTCTCCTCGGTCACTTCAAAAGCAAAACTCTAAAGCCTAGCACAGAACTTAAACCCCCAAACCCTCCACAACAGAAGTATACTCTACCGGCAACTTTAAATCTTTCTAGGCCTATTTTCCTCTTCCAAAATGATCTCAAAAGTTTCTTCCAATTGTAAATCCAATAAATCCAAAATTAATTCTAAACAGATCTTTAAAGATAGTACAAACAAGGTGTGCTCTTGGATATCTCCTCGACTATTTTCCAATGCATTTCCTAAAGAAAAGCTACAGTGGTCAGGTTAAACAATAAAGCAAGTGTTAACGCAAATATTTCATTCCAAGTAAACTTACTTTCGGGAGCGGGGGGGAAGGGGGCAACCCTAACTCTAACCTTTGTGCCACAATAAATGTAATCTGACCACTAGAGGTTGGGGCAGAATAAAAGACTTCCCCGAGTTGATGTTCCAGGAGTTTAGGGCTTGAAGATGAGGATTCCGAGTCTTAACAAGAACACGGCGCATTCCAGGTTTAGGCAAGGAGGTCGGGGCTGGGGAGTTCTGCGAAAGGAAGGAGGAGGGAGATGGAATGTCTGCCCATAGAGTGTAACTAGCAGCTTTTGGGGGTCGTATAGCGGAGAGACAGGGTTCGAATCCCAGGATCTCCCACTAGGAGCTGTGTGGCCCCGAGTAAAGTTCTCAGAACCTCAGTTCCCTCGTTTTAAAATTAAAGCTCTGAAATCCCTCAGCGTCTCGGCTAGGTCCAGGACTTTTCCGTGTCAGTCGCCTGACGAGTAGGAGCTCTTACACCTGGCCTGCCCGCAACCCCGCATTCAGGGGGGCCCGAGGAGCGGCCCGCTGTGGGCACTGGCAGGAGAAGGCCCCGGCCCTCGGCTCTCCCCGGGCTGGGGCCAGAGTCGAGCACTCACCGTTGCTGTAGGGCGGCCCTGCGGCGGAGATGGCTCCATTCTGCGCCGGAGAACTAGCGCCGAGCCTCCCAGGCTGGGCCATGGCGGCCGCACGAGCAGCTCCAGCTGGGCTGGGTTGGGCCGGGCCAAGCCGTCACGGAGGGCCCGGAGGCAAAGGTCCGCAGGCAGGCTGGCAGCAAGCGCCTTCAGCCTCTCGTCATGAGGTCCGTAGCCTCTCAGCCCCGGAGCCGCCGCTGCAGGAGAAGGGAGTAGGGTTAGGGGATTGGGGGGGAGGACTACAGGGGAGGGAGGGGGACGGAAAAGTAAAGGAAGAGGAGGCGGGGATGGGGGACTAAGGAGAAGGGAGGCCCTCGCCGGAAGTGCCTGTCAGCCGCTCGGCCGCGCAGGCGCACGACGTACACGTGGCACTTCCTCCTAGTGGGCTGGAACCCGAAGAATTGGCACTCGGGCTTCCTTCACCTGCCTCGCCTGCCTCGCCCCATACGCTGTGCGTCACGCGTGAATCTAGAGGCGGAGTGAGACAGGACTCTGCCTGTCTGGTCACGGAGCCGGTCCTCTTGCCAACTCATCCAGTTGTACTGGGGAGGGGATTTATCTGGTATCCACTCTCTGTGCGGGTCACTTTGCCTCCCAGATTAACTTCATAGATTTGGAGTTGGAAGAAGCATCCTGAAGCCATCCAGCCCATCTCCATTTTTACAGTGAGGGAAACTGAGGCCCCATGTCAGCTTCCTTGCATTTCTGACACTTTAGAGAGTTGGTGACTGGAGAGAGCCTAGCTTTAATATGCCTAACAGCTCTGGACCTTCCGAGGGACAGGCAGTGAGATTGTCTGACCACACCTCGCCACTTCAGAGTTCTTTTCACTTTGAATGATCTTAAAGAGATCATTCTGGTTTTGTGTCTTGTGCCTTCATACGTGTGAGACAGAAGGGTTTGTAAAGTGCATTGAATTTTTTGTATGAATAGCATTCTAGAAATAGATCTTATATTTTGTTTCCAAGACCAGTAATAATGGCTTATCTTTAAGCAACTGCTGCGGGATTACCACATGGCTTATGTGTGGTAGCTCATAGTTTATGGCTTGGGATACTGAGACCACTCCTTTTACTCCCAAGGATTGGGTTGTCTCTGCTACAGAGCCAAACATATAGCTTGACCTGAGGGAACCAACTTTTAATAAAAGGGCTAGATCCATTGTCTTCTTACTAAACCCCTAACTAACTAACTAGCACTAACAAGGGATTTGGTTCCTGAACCCCTCAAATTAGAGCCTGAACACTTGTCAGCTCTATCAGATCTAAAAAAGGCTATCATGTCTGCCCCTGCTCTAGGCATCCCAGATTACAACAAGCCATTTACTTTATATGTGCATGAGCGAAGAGGAGTAGCCTCTGGCGTGTTAACTCAGACTTTGGGACCTTCTCAGCGCCCAATTGCTTATTATTCTGCCCAACTAGACCCAGTAGCAGCAGGAGCACCACCATGCCTTAGAGGAGTAGCTGCTACAGCCCTACTAGTAACAAAAACCGTTGATTTAGTATTGGGATGTCCATTAACAATAATGTGCCCACATGAGATAGAAGCATTATTGATAAAACATAGAACACAGGCATTCTCGGATCAGAGAATTACAAAGTATGAAATAACCTTATTAAATAGTGAAAATATTACCTTGAACTCTTAACCCTGACACCTTGCTTCCAGATTTACCTACTTCAGGAGAACCATTACATAACTGTGAAACATTAGTGTCCATGGCAGAAAAGCCTCGAGATAATCTCTTGGACACTCCCTTAGACAATGCAGATCTGATTTTATTTACCGATGGTTCCTCTTTTATGAGGGATGGCATACGTTACACTGGAGCTGCCATAGTCTCAGAATTTGCCACTGAATGGTCAGCTTCACTACCTTCTAACATTAGTGCTCAAGGAGCAGAACTCATAGCTCTAAAACAAGCTTGTATAATTGCCAAGGATAAAAAGGCAACAATTTATACGGATTCTAGATATGCTTTTGGCATTTGTCACTCAGTCGGGATGCTTTGGCTCCAGAGAGGATTTTTAACCTCAGCTGGAAAATCCATAGCTAATGCAGAAGTTATTAATGAAGTTCTTTCTGCTCTCAAACTGCCTAAAGCCCTAGCTGTAGTTCATTGCTCTGCCCATACAGGTGGCTCTGACCCTGTCTCTAGAGGAAATGACTGAGCAGATGCCATTGCAAAACTAGCAGCCAGAGAAGGACCTGGATTAATTTTAACATTAACAACCACTGATAATTTAAATTTATCACTTTCCTATAATGAAAAGGAAGTGGAAAAATGGAAACAAAAATTTAAAGCAAAGCAGATTAATGGAGTATGGGTGTCATCTGAAGGAAAACCCCTGCTCCCTAGAAGTTTCTATAACCAAATTTGCCAATCTATTCATAAAAATGGTCATTTTGGCACCCAGGGCATTGTGGACTCTGTCAAGAGAGTATGGATAGCCCCTGGTATAACTACTATAGCCTCTAAAGTATGTTCAGCCTGCCCTATCTGCCAGGCATATAACCAACATGCATATTGTGGAAAAGCCTTTGGGGGACGTCCTCTGGCTTACACACCTTTTGAACATCTACAGATAGATTTCATAATGATGCCAAAAGCTGGACATTATAAATTTTGTCTGGTCATAGTAGATCAGCTAACCAGATGGCCGGAAGCATTTCCTACAACCCGAGCCACAGCAGATTTTGTTGCAAAGATACTTTTAAAGGAAATTATTCCTCTTTTTGGCCTGCCAGCACGTATTGACTTCGATAGAGGGAGTCATTTTACTGATTCTGTCTTAAACCAAATATATTCTTGCTTGGGGATAACTCCAAAATTCCATGTTCCATATCACCCCCAGAGCTCAGGCCAAGTGGAGAGGATGAATAAAGAACTTAAGACTATGATTGGCAAATTATGCACTGAGACCCATTTAAAATGGCCTGAAATTCTCCCTCTGGCCCTATTTTATCTTAGAAGCAGGCCTAGAGGAGACTTACATATTTCACCATTTGAGATGCTTTTTGGACCTCCGCCTATACAGGCTAAGCCTTTCTCCCCGGCTTATACATCGCTATTAGGGGGAGATATTACTATTGCTTCCTATATATAGGAGTTACAGCACAAACTATGTGAACTTCATGAATCCGGAGCTGCAGTACAAGCCGGACCATTAGACTTTTCTCTGCATGACCTGAACCCAGGAGATAAAGTTTATATCAAGAATTTCAAGCGAACTGGAGCAACTCAACCTTCATGGGAAGGACCATTCCAAATATTATTAACTACTCCAACATCTATAAAGATTGGAGAAAGAGACTCTTGGATTCACTGCTCACATGTGAAGAAAGCATCTTCTGCTGAGACTGATTGACTGTATCCTATCATATGAATTGTGACTATATCTTATCATATGAATTGGAGATAATAATCCATAGACAAATGGATGCTGTTTTTTTCAAGAATATATTGAATTACCGATTTTTTCTTATTTTTCTTATTTCTTTTCTTTTATTTTTTGATCAGAATATTTGAATTTTTTCTCATTTTTTTGTACTGAAGGTACACATAATTAATATTAATATTATTTTTTTCCTGCAGTAATACAAGTTAATATATATACTCTTGCTATAATATCAAGATATGCCGAAAAGCTTTAAACTATGGGAACCTGCCATTTATTGATAAAATATTATAGGACTGGGATTAATGTTTGTGTCTGATTCCAGGAAAAGGGATAAAAACAAGGAGCACAGACTAAACCTGAATAGTGCCAATAGAGTACACAAGAAATATTAAAGTGAAACTCGAGGTTGCGACGCTTAACTTATGTTTAAGTCGTAGGACTTCTTTGTATCTACACTCTTTACGAAGTACTCAAACAAGTACAAAGCTTGACTATCATGCTGGCTCCCTATATCCCTGAAGAAAAAAAAATCAGACGAGGGAATGACATTTCCCCATCAAAATAGAATTCTAATTCTTTTCTTCTTATATTATGGCAATTTCCTGTAGTCTTGGCTACAAATGGCTAAGTGAAATATTACTGCATTCTGTCCTACATACTTGTGGGATAGAAATTACTTTAAACTGGACCTATACAAGGCCTATTTTGAATTTTTTCTTATGTTTTTGATTATTTTTCTATTCTTTTGATAATTGACACATACATAACTGAACATTGCATTCTGAGCTAAACTTGATTTTTTTTAATACTTACTTCAGGGGGGATTGTATTTTAATTTAAAATCTAAGAATTTATTTATTTTTGAATTTTTTTTGTTTAAGATTGTATTTTAATTTAAATTCTAAGAATTTTTGATTTTTTTGAGATTGTATTTTTATAAAAATCCAAGAATTTTGAATTTTGTTTAAGATTTTACTGTTATTAAAAAAATCAAAGATTTTTATTCTGTTCGAGAAATGATCTTCAAGAAAGAAGCTTGAAACTTTTATATCCAGAGAATGAACTGTTGCAGAAAGATGCCGAAAACCTACACTTCATCAAGAAGATCAAGAATGAACTTTGAATATGATTGATTGGACTGAACTTTTGATTGAACATTTATTGTAATTGTACACATTTATGCCAAAAGGGACTGCCCCTAATTTGGCTTTCTGTCAATGCACCTAGCAAAACATTGGTTTTGCTTTCTTTTCTTTTCTATTTCCTCTCTCACTATTCTAATTTCTCTGAGAAAATTGAATATTGTGTATATCTATAGTTAGAAGTGCATTTAGAACTACAAAATGATTATGTTAAATGATCAATGGGAAGACTAGTCTCCCAATGATCATCAGGGGGGGATTGTAAACCTTAAAAATTTCTTAGACTTATAAATGTTGGAAATTTCACCATTGGGAAATTTCATACTTGAAAAATGTCCTACTGATAGTCTATTGAAATGTGAACCCCCCCTTGGCATGGGAGGGTCCTTCTCCTCCCTACTTAAGATTACTTTAGGACAGAAACTTTTTGCTGAACAATGGAAAGGGCTTTGTCCTATGCTTAAGCATAGAACAGGAAGTTCTTTGAGTCATGATTGATTTTAGAATTGATACAATAGAGATACTTGGAATGACAGAACCAGGTCTTGGAACTTCCAATCTCCACCCTACTCAGAGTAACAGGATTTAGGAAGGGCTGCAGCAAAGGATCAAGATTTAATTATTTGAGAATATGACCTTCAACATGTAAACCTCAAATTTCCTTAGACTTATAATTGTTGAAAATTTCACCATTGGGATATTTCATACTTGGAAAATTTCTTACTGATAGTCTATTGGAATGGGAACTCCATTGGCATGGGAGGTTCCTTCTCTTCCCTTCTTAAGATTACTTTAGGACAGAAACCCTTTGCTGAACAATGGAAAGGACTTTGACCTATGCTTGAGCATAGAACAGGAATTTCTTTGAGTCTTGATTGATTTTAGAATTGATACAATGGAGATACTCCACCCTATTCAGTCCTAATAGGATTGAGTAAGGGCTGCAGCCTAGATCAAAATTTAATTATTCCAATCTCTACCATACTCAAGTTAACAGGAATTAGAAAGGGCTGGAACAAAGGAGTAAAGATTTAATCATTTGAAAAATATGACCTTCAACAGACATGTGCAAAAGCCAGAAACCTCTGGGCGGTCCTGGGTTAAGCGAGAGCCTCCATTGACAGGGAAATTGATGAAGAGTGATTGGTAGATGTGAGGACTGAGGGGAGGCAACTTGGATGGTGTCCTTAAAGATAGGAGGGTCTGGAGAAGGGGGGAGGATTGAGTTTTTGAGCGGTGTGGTTCCTGGGCTCTGGGGAAACTTGCTCTGAAGGAAGCTGAAGGTGGGGGCCTCTGAGACTGTTTCTCCATTTTGGACACGTGAGTAATAGGGACTGATCTCTTTTCTTTGCCCCAGCTATCTAAGGGCTTGGGCCTTTTGGCCCAGCCTAAACAGAAGGGGTATTTAAGCCCTATTCCCTTCTCTCCCCTTTCTCTCTCTCTCTCTATCTCTAATTCCTTTCTTACTCCTATTGTAATTAAACTCCAAAAAAAGCTGACGGCTGACTTGAGTTTTTCATTTAGGAATTACATAGCTGATTCCTTGGCGACCTTAAATTAATATATATCAGTCTTTTAAAGTGATTCCCTTGTAACATTGTGGCTGACCACACGGGAGTCTAAAGAATCCTCTCAATAAAACTTTTTCCTTGCCTTTTTACTATACTGTTTCACCACTTAGTCCTTTTTAAAAAAAAAAAAAAAACTTGGCTTAAAGACACAGCTGCTAGAACACGTGAGTATAAAAAACTTTTTCTCTTTTCTCCTTAAGTTAAATTGGAATCAGCAGTTTTTTCTTTTTCTTCCCTTTAATCTTAAGGGACAGCTGGGTAGCTCAGCGGATTGAGAGCCAGCCCTAGAGGCAGAAGGTCCTGGGTTCAAATCGGACCTCAGATACTTCCCAGCTGTGTGACTCTGATAGACAGAAAACAGCTGTTTTTAAATCTCAGCAACAGGACTCTAAAGTCCTGGCTGGAAGAACTGTTTCTAAATATCCTTTCCCTTAAGGAACAACTTCCTGCATTAAAAAAAAAAAACCCTGTGGAAAGTTTGTTGCTTTGCCCTGCTCCCCACGTGTTTTGTGAAATTACAAAATATATATATAAAAATGGGTACTACATTCTTTGACAATTATATGGCAGCTGAAGAAGTAGGGGCATTGAGGAATGAAGGATACCTCCAAATTTTTATATTAATAGGTACTGTCATTTTTGTACTCCTCAATACTATATTTAGAGATGAAAAAATAAAAAATATTGAGGATAAAATAAAACAAAATGAGGATAAAATAAAACAAAATGAGGATAAAATAAAACAAAATGAGGATAAAATAAAACAAAATGAGGATAAAATAGAAAATATTGAGGATAAAATAGAAAATGTTGAGGATAAAATAGAAAAAAATGAGGATAAAATAGAAAATATTGAGGATAAAATAGAAAATATTGAGGATAAAATAGAAAAAATTGAGGATACAATAGAAAAAATTGAGGATACAATAGAAAAAATTGAGGATAAAATAGGAAATATTGAGAATAAAATAGAAAAACTTGAGGATAAAATAGGAAATATTGAGAATAAAATAGGAAATATTGAGGATAAAATGGGAGATATGGAAGATAAAATAGGAAAAATTGAGGAAAAAATGCAAGCCCAATTAGAAGATCTAAAATGTTTCTTACAGGATCAATGGGCAAACACCCACTCTACCAGAAACAGACCTGTTTCTGAACCTTTGAATGAGGAAATTTCCTTCCCTGAAATAGAGATGGAAAACACCTTCCCTATAGCCCAGTTAACAGACTGCTTCTCTCGTGCAGTGCAAATCTTGTCTGAATTTAATCCCCAAAACCCTTCACCTGCAATCCCAGCTTCTCATGTTCCTTCTCCTACAGAAAACCAAATTCCAATGCAAGGGAGATCTTGTCCTCCTAGAGAAACCTGTCCTTGTCAAACTGACCCACAGGTGCAAAATTCAACTAGAGGCCTGTTTCCTCTAAGAGAAGTACCTGAAATAGGACGAAATGGGGATGTGGTGACTTTAAGACATAGGATACCGTTTACTCCCCAAGAAATAAATGAATTTACACGAAATATCCCCACATATGAACAAGATCCTTTTCTAGTAACAAAAAAGATGGGAGACATATTTTTTCAATATAATCCGTCTTACAAGGACGTTGAGAGCTTACTACAGGCTTTTTTAAGTGAACGTGAAAAAAATAAAATAATTGCTCATGTCAACAAAACCCGGGGGCGTAATGCAGCACATTGGCCATCTCAGGATCCCGAATGGGACTATAATAATCCTGAGGACTATCTACAACTATACCGTTGTAGAGAGGCCATCCTCACGGCCATGAAGGAATGTGCGGACAGTACAGATAAGTGGATGGAACTGGAAAAAATTAAGCAAAAGGAAAACGAAACACCCTCCAGATTTATGGACAGAATTATCGAGTTTGGGGACAGATACTTAGATTGGGACTTAAATAAAGAGAATAGTTTAAGACAAGTTAGAAGAATCTTTGTAAACAATTCTTGCAGAGTAATTAAAAATTATTTTAAAACACAATGCCCAAGATGGTCAGATATGGACCTTGAAGAATTGCGAAAAACAGCTATATATGTTTTTAAGGGAAACGAAGAAAAGGAGAAAGAGAATAATGATGACATGGAGGAAATGAAGAAAAAAATGAGATGTGTAATAGATAGGATAACTAAATTAGAAAGTGGGCATGATAATGAACCAACGACAATTGCCCCTCTCCAGAAATCCAATTATCAAATCCATTACTTGCCACTTCTGTGAGAAGAAGGGCCACAAAATGATGGAATGTAGAACCTTTCTTAAGATGTTTGGAAGGAATACACAGTTTAATAATGGTTTTAGAAATAATAACTATAGAAATTATGATAATGGTTATAGAAACCAGAATTCTAGAAATTATAATAATGACTATGGAAATAACTATAATGAATATAGAAATAAGAACTTTAGAAACCAGAATTATAGAAATAGGAATTGGGAATTTAATGACAATGCTCAAATTGAAGAAAATTTTAATGATAATACTCAACAATATATGAGAAATGGCGCTCGTCCAAAAATTACTCGAGGTACTAATGACCCTCAGAGAGGTGCCCTTCAGGGGGGTGCCCAAGGAATATCCCAAACACAATGATGGTGCCCGGGGGGGGCTGGGGCACAGGAATCAGAGGATACAACCTTTGATTTCCCAGACCCTGATGTCCTACTACCCGTTGTCCCTATCCACTGCCCTCCCCATACTAATGAACCCCATGTTACCTTAAAAGTGGGTAACACCTATTATGATTGTCTATTAGACACCGGAGCTTCCTGGTCTGTATTAAAGAGAACACCTGATTTACAATGTTATTCTATTGGCTCAGAGAATGTAATGGGAGTATCAGGAATAACCCAAAGAGTTAAAAGACTTCCTCCTAGAATGGTGTCTGTAGGACCCCTAGAGGTACAACACTCCTTCCTTTTGATGCCTGACTCCCCTTTAAATTTGCTGGGGAGGGACCTTCTATGCAAACTCAGAGCCACAATAACCTGCTCCCCAGATGGCTCATTATCATTAGAAGTACCAGAGGAATCTTTAAATTTACTCCCTGTACTTCTCTCGGAAAACCAGGAGGCAAAAGAACCTTCCATTTTTGAAATACCTAAAGATATACCGGAGTCTCTTTGGGCCACATCTTCTTCTGATGTAGGCTTACTTAAATCTGCTGTTCCTGTGCAGATAAAAACTAAATCTAGCCCACCTCCTTCTATCCCTCAGTATCCCCTCTCAAAGGAGGCAATTGAGGGTATTACACCAGTTATTAACTCATTAATAGAACAGGGAATAATAATCCCTTGCAAATCTGAATACAACACGCCCATCCTGCCAATTAAAAAACCAAAAAAAGGACCCGATGGCAAGCACATCTATAGATTCGTACAGGATCTAAGGGCAGTGAATAATCATGTTATAAAGAGACACTCCGTAGTTTCTAACATACATACTATTATTTCATCTATTCCTAGCACAGCTACATACTTTACAGTAGTAGACTTGTGTTCAGCTTTCTTTTCCATACCAATACATGAAAACTCCAGGCATATTTTTGCTTTCACCTGGAAGGGCTCACAATATACCTGGTGTCGGCTGCCACAGGGTTATGTCGAAAGTCCGAGCTTATTTGAGCAAATTTTGAGCCAAGACACAGACAATATAACATTTAAAAATAGCAAATTAATCAAATATGTAGATGATCTACTCTTGGCTTCAACAGATGCAGAAACATGTCAAGAAGATAGCAAACACCTTCTTTTGGAATTGCACAAAAGAGGACATAAAATCTCTAAGGATAAAGTTCAATGGTGTCTCCAAAAAGTAGAATATTTGGGATTCATCTTGACTGCGGGTGCTCGTTATATTTCTCCAAAACGAATTGAGAACATTCAAAAATTGAGTGCTCCTACCACTAAGAAACAGCTGAGAGCAATTTTAGGAGCAACAGGGTTTTGTAGACAATGGATTCCTTGCTATGGGGAAATCACTAAACCCCTTATAGCATTAACAAAGGATTCAGTTCCTGAACCCCTCAAATTAGAGCCTGAACACTTGTCAGCTCTAACAGATCTGAAAAAGGCTATCATGTCTGCCCCTGCTCTAGGCATCCCAAATTACAACAAGCCATTTACTTTATATGTGCATGAGCGAAGAGGAGTAGCCTCTGGTGTGTTAACTCAGACTTTGGGACCTTCTCAGCGCCCAATTGCTTATTATTCTGCCCAACTAGACCCAGTAGCAGCAGGAGCACCACCATGCCTTAGAGGAGTAGCTGCTACAGCCTTACTAGTAACAAAAACCGTTGATTTAGTATTGGGATGTCCATTAACAATAATGTGCCCACATGAGATTGAAGCATTATTGGTAAAACATAGAACACAGGCATTCTCGGATCAGAGAATTACAAGGTATGAAATAACCTTATTAAATAGTGAAAATATTACCTTGAAACGCTGTTCAACTCTTAACCCTGCCACCTTGCTTCCAGATTTACCCACTTCAGGAGAACCACTACATAACTGTGAAACATTAGTGTCCATGGCAGAAAAGCCTCGAGATAATCTCTTGGACACTCCCTTAGAAAATGCAGATCTGATTTTATTTACCGATGGTTCCTCTTTTATGAGGGATGGCATACGTTACACTGGAGCTGCCGTAGTCTCAGAATTTGCCACTGAATGGTCAGCTTCACTACCTTCTAACATTAGCGCTCAAGGAGCAGAACTCATAGCTCTAAAACAAGCTTGTATAATTGCCAAGGATAAAAAGGCAACAATTTATACAGATTCTAGATATGCTTTCGGCATTTGTCACTCAGTCGGGATGCTATGGCTCCAAAGAGGATTTTTAACCTCAGCTGGAAAATCCATAGCTAATGCAGAAATTATTAATGAAGTTCTTTCTGCTCTCAAACTGCCTAAAGCCCTAGCTGTAGTTCATTGCTCTGCCCATACAGGTGGCTCTGACCCTGTCTCTAGAGGAAATGACTGAGCAGATGCCGCTGCAAAACTAGCAGCCATAGAAGGACCTGGATTAATTTTAACATTAACAACCACTGATAATTTAAATTTATCACTCTCCTATAATGAAAAGGAAGTGGAAAAATGGAAACAAAAATTTAAAGCAAAACAAATTAATGGAGTATGGGTGTCATCTGAAGGAAAACCCCTGCTCCCTAGAAGTTTCTATAACCAAATTTGCCAATCTATTCATAAAAATGGTCATTTTGGCACCCAGGGCATTGTGGACTCTGTCAAGAGAGTATGGATAGCCCCTGGTATAACTACTGTAGCCTCTAAAGTATGTTCAGCCTGCCCTATTTGCCAGGCATATAACCAACATGCATATCGTGGAAAAGCCTTTGGGGGACGTCCTCTGGCTTACACACCTTTTGAACATCTACAGATAGATTTCATAACAATGCCAAAGGCTGGGCGTTATAAATTTTGTCTAGTAATTGTAGATCAACTAACCAGATGGCCAGAAGCATTTCCTACGACCCGAGCCACAGCAGATTTTGTTGCAAAGATACTTTTAAAAGAAATTATTCCTCGTTTTGGCCTACCAGCACGTATTGACTCCGATAGAGGGAGTCATTTTACCGATTCTGTCTTAAATCAAATATATTCTTGCTTGGGGATAACTCCAAAATTCCATGTTCCATATCACCCCCAGAGCTCAGGCCAAGTGGAGAGGATGAATAAAGAACTTAAGACTATGATTGGCAAATTATGCACTGAGACCCATTTAAAATGGCCTGAAATTCTCCCTCTGGCCCTATTTTATCTTAGAAGCAGGCCTAGAGGAGACTTACATATTTCACCATTTGAGATGCTTTTTGGACATCCGCCTATACAGGCTAAGCCTTTCTCCCCGGCTTATACATCGCTATTAGGGGGAGATATTACTATTGCTTCCTATATACAGGAGTTACAGCACAAACTACGTGAACTTCATGAATCCGGAGCTGCAGTACAAGCTGGACCATTAGACTTTTCTCTGCATGACCTGAACCCAGGAGATAAAGTTTATATCAAGAATTTCAAGCGAACTGGAGCAACTGAACCTTCCTGGGAAGGACCATTCCAAATATTATTAACTACTCCAACATCTATAAAGATTGGAGAAAGAGACTCTTGGATTCACTGCTCACATGTGAAGAAAGCATCTTTTGCTGAGACTGATTGACTCTATCCTATCATATGAATTGTGACTCTATCTTATCATATGAATTGGAGATAATAATCCATAGACAAATGGATGCTGTTTTTTTTCCAAGAATATATTGAATTACTGATTTTTTTCTTATTTTTTCTTATTTCTTTTCTTTTATTTTTTGATCAGAATATTTGATTTTTTTTCTCATTTTTTTGTACTGAAGGTACACATAATTAATATTAATATTATTTTTTTCCCTGCAGTAATACAAGTTAATATATATACTCTTGCTATAATATCAATATATGCCTAAAAGCTTTAAACTATGGGAACCTGCCATTTATTGATAAAATATTATAGGACTGTGATTAATGTTTGTGTCTGATTCCAGGAAAAGGGATAAAAACAAGGAGCACAGACTAAACCTGAATAGTGCCAATAGAGCACACATGAAATATTAAAGTGAGACTCAAGGTTGCGACGCTTAACTTATGTTTAAGTCGTAGGACTTCCTTGTATCTACACTCCTTTCGAAGTACTCAAACAAGTACAAAGCTTGACTATCATGCTGGCTCCCTATATCTCTGAGGAAAAAAATCAGACAAGGGAATGACATTTCCCCATCAAAATAAAATTCTAATTCTTTCCTTCTTATATTATGGCAACTTCCTGTAGTCTTGGCTACAAATGGCTAAGTGAAATATTACTGTATTCTGTCCTACATACTTGTGGGATAGAAATTACTTTAAACTGGACCTATACAAGGTCTATTTTGAAATTTTCTTATGTTTTTGATTATTTTTCTATTTTTTTGATAATTGACACATATACCCCCATAACTGAACATTGCATTCTGAGCTAAACTTGATATATTTTTTTTAATACTTACTTCAGGGGGGATTGTATTTTAATTTAAAATCTAAGAATTTTTGAATTTTTTTTGTTTGAGATTTTATTTTTATAAAAATCCAAGACTTTTGTTTAAGATTTTACTTTTATAAAAAATTCAAAGATTTTGATTTTGTTCAAGAAAAGATCTTCAAGAAAGAAGCTTGAAACTTTTATATCCAAAGAATGAACTGTTGCAGAAAGATGCCAAAAACCTACACTTCATCAAGAAGATCAAGAATGAACTTTGGATGTGATTGATTGGACTGAACTTTTGATTGAACATTTATTGTAACATTTATGCCAAAAGGGACTGCCCCTAATTTGGCTTTCTGTCAATGCGCCTAGCAAACATTGGTTTTGCTTTCTTTTCTTTTCTATTTCCTCTCTCACTATTCTAATTTCTCTTAGAAAATTGAATATTGTGTATATCTTTAGTTAGAAGTGAATTTAGAACTACAAAATGATTATGTTAAATGATCAATGGGGAGACTAGTCTCCCAATGATCATCAGGGGGGATTGTAAACCTCAAATTTCCTTAGACTTATAATTGTTGAAAATTTCACCATTGGGATATTTCATACTTGGAAAATTTCTTACTGATAGTCTATTGGAATGGGAACTCCATTGGCATGGGAGGTTCCTTCTCTTCCCTTCTTAAGATTACTTTAGGACAGAAACCCTTTGCTGAACAATGGAAAGGACTTTGACCTATGCTTGAGCATAGAACAGGAATTTCTTTGAGTCTTGATTGATTTTAGAATTGATACAATGGAGATACTCCACCCTATTCAGTCCTAATAGGATTGAGTAAGGGCTGCAGCCTAGATCAAAATTTAATTATTCCAATCTCTACCATACTCAAGTTAACAGGAATTAGAAAGGGCTGGAACAAAGGAGTAAAGATTTAATCATTTGAAAAATATGACCTTCAACAGACATGTGCAAAAGCCAGAAACCTCTGGGCGGTCCTGGGTTAAGCGAGAGCCTCCATTGACAGGGAAATTGATGAAGAGTGATTGGTAGATGTGAGGACTGAGGGGAGGCAACTTGGATGGTGTCCTTAAAGATAGGAGGGTCTGGAGAAGGGGGGAGGATTGAGTTTTTGAGCGGTGTGGTTCCTGGGCTCTGGGGAAACTTGCTCTGAAGGAAGCTGAAGGTGGGGGCCTCTGAGACTGTTTCTCCATTTTGGACACGTGAGTAATAGGGACTGATCTCTTTTCTTTGCCCCAGCTATCTAAGGGCTTGGGCCTTTTGGCCCAGCCTAAACAGAAGGGGTATTTAAGCCCTATTCCCTTCTCTCCCCTTTCTCTCTCTCTCTCTATCTCTAATTCCTTTCTTACTCCTATTGTAATTAAACTCCAAAAAAAGCTGACGGCTGACTTGAGTTTTTCATTTAGGAATTACATAGCTGATTCCTTGGCGACCTTAAATTAATATATATCAGTCTTTTAAAGTGATTCCCTTGTAACAAACAGACATGTGCAAAGCCACAGACCTCTGGGCAGTCCTGGGTTAAGCTAGAGCCACCATTGGCACAGGGAAGACATGGACAGTGATTGGTAGATGTGAGAACTGAGGGGAGGGAACTTGGATGGTTTCCTTAAAGATAGCGGGGTCTGAGGACTGAGGAGGTTGGAGAGGTTTTGCTCTGAGAGGTTGTGCTCTGAGAAGCTTGCTCTGAAGGAAGCTGGAGGTGGAGGCCCCTGAGACTGTTTCTCCATTTTGGTCACGTGAGTGATAGGGACTAGTCTTTTTTCTTTGCCTCAGCTATCTAAGGGCTTAGGCCTTTTGGCCCAGCCTAAACAGAGGGGGTATTTAAGCCCTATTCCCTTCTCTCCCTTTCTCTCTCTTTCTCTCTCTCTTTCTCTCTCTCTCTTTCTCTCTCTCTCTCTCTCTCTCTCTCTCTCTCTCTCTCTCTCTCTCTCTCTCTCTCTCTTCTCTCTCTCTCTCTCTCTCTCTCTCTCTCTCTCTCTAATGCCTTTCTTCCTCCTGTTTGTAATTAAAAACTCCATAAAAGGTTGACTGCTGACTTGAGTTTTCATTTAGGAATTACATAGCTGAATTCCTTGGCGACCTTAAATTAATATATATCAGTCTTTTAAAGTGATTTCCTTGTCACACTCCACCCTAACTTCCCCAGACAATTTCTTTTATTGAAACCTCCAGAGAACCTTTAAAAGGAGATAAAAAAGGTCCCCAATATACAATAAGAATTAGAGATAGGACAGTTAATTTATTTCTACACATAAAAGTTACACTAAACACAAGATACTCAGGAAGGCAGATTTGACAAAAACAAATTTCAGATAAGATTTAATAACATAACCAGTGTTAAAAATCTTTTGTGAAACTAATACTTAAACTTCTCCATGAGAACACAAAGCAGTATGAAGTACTATACTACTAACTGGACTTTTTACATATATTTGCTGGTAAAAGGGCTAGGTTTGAGCCAGTCCTCTTGTTAGTGGTTGTCATCTATCTCCTTAATGCCAGCCTACTGACACAACCACAAGTTATTATTGGACCCAAGGCATTGGAACCTCTAGAATTCACAATATTAAAATATTGTCTCAAAGTCTGAATACTTTCACTTGAAGAATAATATTTGATCATCCACTTAGGAAAGAAAATGGAGGATAAAGCCAACAGGAACCCAGTTAACATCTAAGTCCATGTTCCTCCTAAATGGTTGCAGCAGGATTGGGGTAAACCCTACCAATGTGGGTTTATATGGAAGAGATGCAAACAAGGTGCCAAGCAGAAAGCTTTTTGTCCTTTGAACTCAGCCCCAACCCCACACTAAACTGAAATGTCTTCAGGGTTGGGTAGCTAAATGTTGTTTTGTTCAGTTATCCAGTCACATTTGACTCTTTGTGACCCCATGGACTACTGCAGGCTAGACTCTTCTGTCTTCCTCTATCTCCTGAAGTTTGTTGAAACTTATGTTCATTGCTTCCTTGACACCATCCATCTCATCCTCTGCTTTCCCTTTTTCCTTTTGGCTTCAATCCTTCCCAGTGTCAGGGGCTTTTCCAATGAATCCTGTCTTTTTATTATGTGGCCAAAATATTTCAACTTGTTTCCATATTTGGCCTTCCAGTGATTAGTCTGAATTAATTCCTTTAAGTATTGACTGATTTGATCTCCTTGCTGTCCAAGGGACTCTCAGAAGTCTTCTCCAATCCCATAATTCAAAAGCATTGATTCTGTAGTACTTGGATTTCCTTATAGTCTATCTCTCACATCCATACATTGCTACTGGAAAAACCATAGCATTGACTATATGGACCTTTATTGGCAAGATGATGTCTCTGGACAGCAAGATGCTGTCCAAATTTACCATAGCTTTCCTTCTAAGGTATAAGTATCTTTTATTTTCATTGCTGCAGTCAATTTGCCTTTTGCTGTGATCTTTGAGCCCAAGAATATAAAATCTGAAACTGTTTCCATTTCTTCTCCCTCTATTTTCCAGGAAATGAGGCCAGTTGTCAAGATATTACGGTTGTTTTTTTTTTAATGTTGAGCATCAAGCTAGCATTTATTCTTTCTTCTTTTACTCTCAAAAGGCTTCTTAATGATTCTATTTTCTGCTATCAGAGTGATATTATCTGAATATCTGAGATTGTTGATATTTCTCCCAGTAGCCTTCATTCTGGCTTTTGGTTTATCTAGCCTTTTTCATGATATACTCTGCATGTTGGTTAACTAAATAAATAAGGTGGTAATATATAGCCTCATATACTCCTTTCCCAATCTTAAACTAATCAGTTGTTACATGTTCCTTTCTAATTATTGTTTCTTGGCCCAAATACAGGAGACAAGTAAGATGATCTAGTACAAATCATTAGTGTAGTCAATGAAGCAAATGTTTTTCTGGAATTCCTTTGCTCTTTCCATAATCCATTAAAGGTTAGCAGTTTGGTCTCTAGTTCCTTTGCTTCTTCAAAAACCAGTTGTTCTTTTAATTCTTAGTTCACATATTGCAACTGTCTAACTTGAAGAATCTTAAGCATTACCTTGTTGGCATTTTAAATGAACACAAATGTTCAATAATTTGAATAATCTTTGGTATTGCCCTTCTTCAGGACTGGGACATAAATTGATCTTTTAAAATCCAATGGCTTCTATTCTTTTTCTTCATCTTTTAGGTTTTTAAACAGCTTAGCCACATGGCTAGAAGCAGGCTTCAAAGCACCCACAATTGAATTGCAACCCTGGGAGGAAAAAGTTGGTGGTGCAAATGTACCCTTCCCAAATGTAATAGGTACAAAATAAGATAAAGAAAATATTAATCTGAGACAGTTAAGTAGCACAGTGGATAGAACACCAGATCAGGAGTCAGAAGTTCCTGGGTTCAAGCCTTGCCTCAGACAAGTCATAGCTGTGTGGCTCTGGGCAAGTCACTTAATCTCAGTTGCATAGCCCTTGCAGTTCTGTTTTAGAGCTGATATTAAGACAAAAGGTAAGGGAAGGAAGAAAGGAAGGAAGGAAGGAAGGAAGGAAAGAAGGAAGGAAGGAAGGAAGGAAGGAAGGAAGGAAGGAAGGAAGGAAGGAAGGAAGGAAGGAAGGAAGAAAGGAAGGAAGGAAGGAAGGAAGGAAGGAAGGAAGGAAGGAAGGAAAGAAAGAAAGAAAGAAAGAAAGAAAGAAAGAAAGAAAGAAAGAAAGAAAGAAAGAAAGAAAGAAAGAAAGAAAGAAAGAAAGAAAGAAAGAAAGAAAGAAAGAAAGAAAGAAAGAAAGAAAGAAAGAAAGAAAGAGGGGTGGGAGGAATATGCACTCTTGATTTATTAATGCCTGGTATCTTTTTGCTTTGCTATATGTCTTCTAATCTTGCTCATTTCTGATACTACTGACATAATACTTTCTAAACTTTAATTGTAAGTACAGGCATACTTTCCACATTGTGATTTTCCCCATTATGATTTTGATATATCCTGGGTCAGCATAAGAAATTAAGTGGGGATTTTTTTGGAGTTTTATGGAAGCCATAGTTGATACATGAGGTCAGCAAATAATAGAGGGGAAAAAATAGAAACTATATAGTCTACAACCAAATACTTAAACCAAATTTTATAAGGTACTGTAAACACTCCACAAAAGAAAAAGTAGATTTCTTATTTGAAATGAAGGAAGGGCTAAAAAAATTTACAAGGATTTTGTAGAACACAGGGGTGCCATGCTTTACTCCTGTGATGAGGAAGGGATACTTGTATTCTTTGTAGTTAGCTACCCAGAGGGTAAAACATCAGATTCTTACATAATAGTTTAAGGCCAAAGGTGAAAAAAATATTAAATGAAATTGTATATAGGAATCACGGAAACAATGTTAAATAACTAAATTTCTATTTAGATGAGAGAACTAGTACTTTAAAATCCGTTTACCTGCTTCACTTTGACCTGCCAACTTAAAAAGGAAGTTCAAAACTTCTGCAAACTTACCTTAATGAGCTCTTATACAAGAAACCAAAACTGGTATTTATTATGAAAGACTATTGTGTTACTGAGCTGCTACATAAGATGACATGTGACTCATGGAATTGTTTTGAAAGATAGAAAATATTGCTTATAATTTTTCAATTCTTTTCTTCCATCTAATCAAGAACATGATTGTTAACCTGTGTTGTGGATTTCCCCTAAGTTTTAATTTTGTTTTGTTGTGAGACATTATTAAAAACCTTAAGTAAAAATAAATTTGAAAATAAAAAATGTAATGATTTATTTTGTAATGTATGTATAGTGGATGTATAGTATAAAGACATACTTTGTATGTGGCAAGATATGATCTGAGATCTCCAGGGTGAAGTTTCCATCTTTGAAGAGAATGGACTGTCAGCTACTAAGTAAGGGAAGGCCAGTACTCATATGCCTGGGCAGTGTTGTCTTCACTCACTTATCTCTGGTTTTCAGTTAGAATTATTTCTATCACACATCAAATATTTTCAGTCTGAGAATCATCATTTAAGTTTGTAATCACCATCAAGACTGGTTACACAAAATACCCATTGTGAGTAAACTAGTAAACCTCTTTATCAAAATAAGCAGTAAACCAAATAGGGGAATTTCTATAGATTAGAATAGACCAAAAGATATCTCATCTGCCATTCAAAAGTTCTCTCTTGCCTTTCTTTAAAGCCTTCCCTGATTATCTGTCCCTTGCATAGGAACATAAGCCTTGTCAGTTTTGTAGTCTCTCCATTAATCAGGAGTTATATATTCTTCTGCATATGTTACAGCATCTCAGATCAATCCCTCAAAAAAACTGCCCCAGATTTGGGTAGAAGTAGGGGTTATATTTAGGGTACAGCTGATGTTCTTCATGTAGCTATCATTATGTATGTACTTAGTAAACACTTGATGAGGCACTAAGTTTGTAAAATTGAATTAAAAATTCTCCACATTCTGATACTTCAGAATCCTGTCCAGTTTATCAATGTGAGGACCAGATTTCCACAAGGGATGACAGACAAAATAGAGACTATAAGAACTTCAAAATTAGGATCCTCCATCTTTCTTCTCTAGAACAGAAGGAAGATTGGGAAATAGTGTTTTTCCCCAGCTGTATATAGGTGGATAAACAAGTTTGGATTGGCTTAGTTTCCATGAGGCAGACAGGTATGGTAATATGTGGTAGCTATAGGTGCAATTGCAGATGCAACCTGATACTAAAGTAGAGAGAGGTTGAGACTGCTGATGACCAGCTATGGTCCAGGTCCTGGAAGAGATAGAGACTGGGGCCACATAGAGAAAGGATTCCTAATTCTGATGATATTAACTCTTGTGATTATACTTTGATTGGTAAGCTGGAGAGCAAGCCCAATTTGTATCATTGCTCTTCCTCATGCTTTCTACTTATAAACTCTTCACAACCCCAGACATGAGGTCCTGAATAAACATACCATATTTTCCTTATTCCTTTCCTTGAGTCACAAGTTTGAGTGGTTCCATAATAATTCCTGCCACCTGTCAAAGATCAGGAAGGGAATAAATTTTATATAATGCCTAATAAGTGCTTTAGAAATATTACCTTATTTGATCCTCAGAGAAGCTCAACCAGAGAGATGCTATCATTCTCATTTTACAGATGAAGAAACTAAAGCAAACAGAGGTTAAGTAACTTGACCAGGATCACACAGCTAGTAGGTATCTGAGGCTAGATTTGAACTTGGGCCCAGTTTCCCACTGTACCACCTAACTGCCTAGATGAAATTTATGACTTTAGGCAAATACTTCCATATATGAGCATGGCTGATTTCATTTTTGCTAATAATTAATCAACTATATAGTCAGAGTTTGAATTCTATGGATGTATAAAAAGTCATGACCAGAGGAGAACCCAAAAAGAATGGGACTTCATGAACTTGGTATAAATTGAAGATTACAGATTTTAATACTTTTGAGTAATATTCCATGTTATTCCCTAGATTAATTCTAGGTCTATCCAACACTGCTACTTGAAGCCATGAGCTCAGCAGTAGATGGAGCAGATGAAGTTGTAAGCTAAACTTTCCTGGTGGTGAGTGGGGATACTACAGTGTATATGCCAAAGAGATTGATAGGACCTTGTGGCTGGTGGCGCAAATAGATTATTATCTTATGGATATGCATCTTGTACTCACTTGTTGGAGAATCAATAAAGTCTTCCTCTGCCTTTCTGCAGCCTTAAGGAATTCAACACCTAGACCATGTGACCCAAAGGCACCAATAGGGAGACCACGACAGCTAAAAGTGTCCTGTTACACAGTGCCCTATTTAAAAAGTGATTGTATTTGGAACTCAAAAAACATTTTCCTATTGCCTAAAGGACAGGCTTCATTTCTTCCCCAGGGTTCTCTGGTATCCTTGGCAGGGGTGAGAGATGTCTAGACTCTGCAAATGGTTCTAGTTCTCACTGATAGTATTTCCTCTTTTGGAGAGATGGTCTCCTGCACTCTAGTTCTATTTAACAATTAACAATTGTATCAGCTTTTACAAAGAAATGTTAACTTCAAAGATATAAACACAAATACACAAACTTAGTCCTCCAACAAATGAAAGGACTAATCTACCCCTCCTCCTTTTTACTACCTGAGCCTCTAGTTAGAGCATTAAGTTCATAATTTAGCTCAGTTTCTATGGAGCGCAGTCCTAAGTTCCAAGTCCAAACCCAGGCCAGAGTCCAAGGTATCCTGGGTTTTTTGGGCTTCCCTGCCAGGCTGGATGGCTGTAGCAATTTATTTGCAGTACTGGATCCAAGATCTTCATGGCTCTAACTCCCATATCCAGAGAGAAACATTATACCTGAAACTGAGATGGACAAATGAAGCATAATGGAAACCAATACCTCCAGGTCAATTTCTCCTGAGAATAGGGGAAGAAAGTCTTTCCTCCTTTCACCTGTTCAGTTTACAGTATTCTTGTCAGCAAACAGAGATCTTCACCCTCCTGAAGTAGTAGGAAAGAGCTCCCAGGAAATAGAGTGAACCAGAAAAGAGTAACACCTCTTGCAGCTGCCTCTACCTAAGTGGCAGAGGACACCACTAATCTCAATGCTAGGAAATCTGGGCATACCTAGGCAAGTCCCTTTATTTGTTGCTTTTACATTAGAGAATCTGGGAATGTTTCAAAGGTTCTTTCTACATAAATCCTCAAAGATATCAGAAAAGGGCCCTAATGATTAAGAAAACCAAATAAAATCAGAAGTAAGCTTCTCTAACCAATCTAAAACTATATAAATAGCTAGCCCAAAGTAGATGGAAGATTGTAGATGGGTAGAAGGGTTGTAACTGGGAACCTGTTAACTATAAATGCAAGTTCACAAAACTGGGCTCTAAGTCAGTGCAATAGCATTAATATCCAGTTCCACCTAGTGCTATATTTACCCTCCATTTCAACCTCCTTTAGTACACACCAAACTAATCCCATCAGATTAGTAGGGACCCCTTCTCTGTCCTAATGAGAGTACCTACCATCTACTGTCCAAAAGGCCCTGATCATAGCTTGCCATACTGCTATATCTACATAACCAGTCACCTAGTCTTTCACATTGTCCTTCTCTCTCTCATCCTTCTTTTGGGGATTTATTGCAGGAGGTGATCTGTAGATTCTTTCAATTTCTATTTTACCCTCTTGTTCAAGAATGTGAGGGCAGTTTTCTTTGATAATTTCTTATACTATGATGACTAGGCTTTTTTTTTTGTCATGACTTTTAAGTAGTCCAATAATTATTTAAAGATTTTTCCTGGATCTATTTTCTTTATCAGTTTTTTAAATGAGATTATTTCATATTTTTTTCTATTATTTCATTCTTTTGATTTTGTTATTGTTTCTTGATGTCTAATGAAGTCATTAGTTTCTATTTGACCAATTCTAATTCTTAAAGAATGAATTTCTTCCATGACCTTTTGATCCTCCTTTTCCATTTGGTCCATCCTACTTTTCATGGAACTCTTTTCTTCATTGGATTTTTGTGCCTCTTTTTCTAGTTGACCAATTTTGCTTTTTAATATGTTATTTTCTTTTTGCATTACTTTTATTTCCTTTTCTCATTTTTCTTCAACTAGTCTTATTTGATTTTTAAATTCCTTTTTGGGTTCTTCCAGCTCTTGAAACCAATTTCCATTTTTCTTTGAAGTTTTGCATGTGGTTGCTTAGATCTCACAGTCTCCTATTGATTCTGTGTTTCATTCTTTGTTGCCAAAGAAATTCTCTAGAGTTATGTGTTTCTTTTGCTGTTTGCTCATTTTCCCAGCCTTTTTTCCCCCGTGGATTGGGAATTCTGAAAACTGATAATTCTGTCTCTCCTTCTGTTGGCTTGCAGGCACAGCGCTGTGAGCTATTTTGCCCTGGTCTTCACTACAGTGCAGGCTTGAAAGGGCTCAGTGTTATGGACTTCTGGATCTCACTGTGGGCTGTTGCTGGGGGCTGGGATATCAAGGGGTGAGTCTGGGGTGCTTTGTTGTTGGTGTATCCTTGGTCCAAGGATCCCAAAGTTGGCCTATGCCCAGGCTTGGAACCTGGTGCAGTAGGTGGGGGTAGTGGTCAGCCAGGAATTTTGCTTCTTGCTCCCCCTTATCCTGTGAAAATTGACTTTCTTTCTCTACCTTTCAAGTTGTATTCAGCAAGAGAGCCCCCTCTGTGTTATTATTTTGTAATGAAAAGTTTAAGTTCTTTTCTTTTCTTTTTTGAGAAATGTATTTAGTCAATTTAGAACATTATTCCTTGGTTATGTGAATCTTAAAATTTCTCAGACTTATGAATGTTAAAAATTCTCAGACTCTACCTTAGAACATTTGGTTAAGACTATTCCCCATTTTAAACAATGGAGGTATTTGATCAGGAATGTGAGAACTCTAATACTACTCCACCCATACTTAAGCATACTTTAGGGGAAGATAAAGTTGTAAACTCCTTACTGAACAATGAAAAGTACTGTAAAATTGAGATTTGAACTCTGGACTTCAATCCCCACAAGCCCTTGCTCCACTTCCCCAAAATGCTTTGTAATCTCATGGAATTCTGAGGTGGGCGAGATTGAGAAGGTATTTAAGCTGATTACAAAGGCTTTTGAATGCTCGGTATTTTGGACTTCCATTTTGGGGCAGACGTGGCTCTTTCCATAATGTAGGTGAGGTCTTGCACGTTTTCCTTATCCTGTATTTTCTTTAATCCTTAATCCTTAATAAACCTCTAAAAAATATAATACTCCTTGCAGAGAGAAACTAATTTCTACTTGCCTCAGTCTCCCCTAAATTTTAACTGTTACGGTACTTAACCCATACTTAAAGTGAAGCTAAAAAACCTTAAGCTGGGTCTATTTTTAGATCTAATACAAAAAGGTGCTAAGTACCTATGAAGGTCAGGCAACTTGCAAACTTGCAAGGGACAAGCTTAACAAAATAGGTGTGAGGTTTTAGTCTGCTCAGGTGTGAATTACTCAAAAGTTTAGTCTACTCAGGTGTGAATTAAGAATGGTCAGTCCTGTGAAAACATCTACTGTGATTGGTAGATGTGAAAACTTAGGGGAGATGACATAGGAGAAAATTCTCTTTAAAAGGAGGTCAGAAAGGCCTCTGAAGGAGGTCAGCTTGCCAAAGCTGAATTGGAGGGCTCGGTGGCTTAACTTAGTTGAGTTGAAGAGCTGAACTGGTGGGTCCCTCTGAACACTAGAATCTTGCTTGGGACAAATCTTGTGGTGAATGGATTAAAGACTGATCTCTCTCTTAAGGCTTAAGCCTAGGCTGTCCTAGCCCTTTTCTCATTATTTCCTCTTACTCTCTCTCTCCCTTTCATTAATTCCTTAATTTGTATTAACTAAAATCTCTATAAAACTGAGCTGACTTGGGTATATTTCATATTTGGGAAATTTTCCCATGGCAACCACTTTATTTTTGATATAAAATCAAGACACAAAAAAATTATCTTTACAGTTTTGGCAATTCAAAGTCTTGAACCCATATTTTTGCAGTCACAGTTTAAGGCAACCACTCTTTTAACTATAACAGTTACAAGAACCATATTCTTTCCCTCCCTCCCTTCCCCCCATCCCTTCCCATAGCTGACATGCAATTCCACTGGGATTTAAATGTGTCCTTGATCAGAACCTATTTCCATGTTGTGTAACTGTGAAAATGTGGTTGCCAAAACTGTGAATGTTAAAAACTGTAAATGTCAAATTCTGTAAAGGTTTTGGCCAAGCTATAAAGGATAGTTTTTAGTATCTTGACTTAAAATAAAAAATAAGTGGTAGCCATGGGAAATTCCCAAATATGAAAAATACCCAAGTCATCTGGGATTTATGGAGATTTTAATTAATATAAATGAAGGAATTAAGGGAAGGGGAGAGAGAGAGAGAGAGAGAGAGAGAGAGAGAGAGAGAGAGAGAGAGAGAGAGAGAGAGAGAGAGATAAGAGAGAGATAAGAGAGAGAGAGAGAGAGAGGCCAAAATGGCCTAGGCCTGAGCCTAAGAGAGAGCGAGTCAGTCTTTATCACTTACCACAAGATTGTCTCCAAGCAAGCTCTTTCCCTCTGAACTGAACTACTCTCCTAACTGAATTCAGTTGTGAACTCAATTTAAAATGCCCCTCACTTCATCTCCAAACTCCAACTAACGAATTCCAACTCTGAACTCCAACCAACTCCAACCAACTGACTTCCAATCCAAAACTGAATTACCTGAACTGACTTCTCCTTTTAAAGAAATTTTCTCTTATGTCACCTCCCCTAAATTTTCACATCTACCAATCACAGTAGATGCTTTTTCCCAGGACTGCCCATTCTTAGTTCTCATCTTTTTTTCTCACCTTCTGTGATTAGATTAAATCCTCTGAGTACTTCACACCTCTTTTGTTAAGCTTGCCTTTGTAAGTTGCTTGACCTTTTAGGTACTAATTTAACCTTTATAGGTACTTAGCACCCTTTTGTATTAGATCTAAAAATAGACCTAGCTTAAGGTTCTAGCTTTACTATAAGTATGAGTTAGGGACTTTTCATTGTTCAATCAGGAGTTTACAACTTTATCTTCCCCTAAGGCACTGTCTGAGCAGGGTGGAGTAATTTTAAAAGTTCTCAATACATTCCTGAACAAGTATCTCCATCATTAAAAATGGGGAATAGCTTAATGAAATCTTCTGAAGTAGAGTCTGAGCAGTTTTTAAGATTCACAGTTGTTGATGTTTGCACTAGGATGATCATTTAGAGTTTACATCCCCAATAATATCCCCATTGACCCATGTAATCAAGCAGTTGTTTTTCTTTGGAGTTTAAGTTATTTTAAAATTATTTTAAGGGTAATAAATTTGCTTCCTTCTGGAATCCAGAGGCTGAACTCTTTGAGAGGATGCCATTGAGATGCCCATGGAGGCTGCATACTGCTCCAGGATATCCTGAGCAAACCAGATATGCAAGATTGAACTTTGCAGAATTGACTACATTTGTTTTATATGTACTTTGTCATGCCAAAGGGGTCTGCTCCCTAATTGGTTTTGTTTCTTTTTCTCTTTTGTTTTCTTTTGCCCTCAGATTATTGTATTTTCCTCATGGAAACTGCAATATTGTATGTATCTTTAGTTGAAATTATAGGTTTGGTTATGTTTGCAGGATCCATTAGGGCGACTAGTCTCCCAGTGGATCCCAGGGGGATGTGTTTTAAAAATTTGTATTCTGGGGACTTCATTTCCCAGCATTCTTTACTCTTCCCAGGGTTCCCTTGTCTTGTGTCCCTGTGTTGCTCCCTGGCCTGAGTTTGTTTTTAAATTTGCTGAAACCCATGCTGCAGGGCTTTTTTTTTTTTGACTTGAGCAAGGCAGGCTTGTGGGTCTCTGGCTCTTTGCTCTGCTCACTTGGCTGAAGTAACCCTTTTCTCTTTCACTTTGTTGTTATTAAACCCTATCAATTTAAGTACTTGTAGTATTCATTTATTTTTTGTCTCACACCTCCTTCTTGCTGTTGGTTTTTGACTCCTGTCATTTTGAGGCTACTACTAAACTGCCATTTTGGCTCCACCCCCTCACTCAACCATCAAAGCCACAATGTCATTCTAGTCCAATACAGTGGTACCTTGATACACAAACACCTTAAGTCATGAGCAATTTGAGATATGAGCAGTCACGATTGAGATTTTTTTGCTTTAAGTCACAAGAGGATATTTGAATCAGGAGCTTCTGCCACCCTCTGCTAGATAGCTAGCCAAACACTTGGTTTCACAAGTTACACATTGAATTGCTTTTGCTTTCTTCTTTATTTTGTCTTTATTATCAAATTTTTGGGCAAATTTCTTAACTTTTAAGCATGGATCTTGACGACAGAGGAATTGAAGAAGTTATAGCAACAGTAGCATATGGAGGTTTTGCAGGAAATTAGTGGGGAGGAACCTGAGGTAGATGAGGTAATTAGTACAAGTGAGATTAAGGAAATGTTGAGGATTTGGGAAAAAATTAAACAGTTTATTGAAAAGACACACCGAACTGAAAGGAATAAAGAACTGGAGGAATTCCATGTGAACTGGAATGACCTCCAGGAATTGATACAGAGCAAAAGGAGCAGAACCAGGAGAACATTGTACACAGAGACTGATACATTATGGCACAATTGAATTTAATGGATTTTTTCTACTAGCAGCATTGTAATGATCCAAGACAATCCAGTGGAATTTAGGAGAAAGAATGTTGTCCACATCCAGAGAAATAACTGTGGAAACGAAATGCATTAGAAAAATATGTGATCGATTATATAGTGCTTATCATATATTATATATGATTGGGGTTTTTGGTATTAAAGGATCACTCTACTGCAAATATGAAAAACACGGAAATAGGTTTTGAACAATGATACACAAGCAGTGGAACTGCTTGCCGGTTTTGGGAGTGGGGAGGAGTGTGTGTGTGTGTGTGTGTGTGTGTGTGTGTGTGTGTGTGTGATCATGTAGCCATGGAAAAATATTCTAAATTTAAAAAGGAAAAACATATAAAAAAGAAAAAAAAAGAAAAGACACACCCAGAAAGAGTTGCAATAGGTCATGTGTTGGAGCTGTGTTATGACACTTGTTTCACACATTACTGAAAGGGAGGAAGAAACAAACTTCCATGGAAAGGTTTTTGTTGAAAAGCCCTCTAAGTGAAACTGAGGAAAATGTGGCAAAGCAGCCAAAATTCAATGAAGAAAATGATGATAATTAAGTAAAGTTAAAAAATAGCAATTAAGTTATATATCATAAATGTGTAAGGTCAATTTTCCACTTAAACTTAGTGTTACATGTTTAGAGAGTAAGTTATGTTAAGTGATAGTGCATGAAATGAAAGCCTTCTCTTCCAGCATCTTCGCCTGACCTTGAAGGTAAATACAATTTCATAAGCAAGTTTATTTCTTTACATTCTTTCTTATTATTTATAAATATATTTATTTGTTATTTATAAAGTACATTTTCATATTTTAAATCATATAAAACAAAAATCTGTGTGTTTTTTTGGGGGGCAGAATGGATTAATTGCATTTCTATTAATTTAAATGGGGAAATTTGATTTGACACAAGAGCATACCTAATGGAATATATCTAATCTATATTTAACTGTAGAAGTACTCTATCCACTCCCCATTCCCACCATGACCCTTGGCCTCTGTAAGCTTCATATTGCAAAATAATATTAGGACAGTAATTTAGTCTAAAGTCCCAAGTCTAATCTAAGTGAGAAAGCTTATCTGTCTTTAATTATCAATTGAGACATAATGACTTACACTGAAATCTCTTAAAATTATCTTTACCAAAGGCCTTGAACAGTTTCTAAAAGTAGAGACCTAAGCATCAGGAAGGACTACTCCTTATAATTAATCAGGCTAAAACAAGAGCTTTAAAAAAAAAGTTAATTTTAAAAATTCAGTTAATAGAAGTATCTCTTAAGTTCTACTTTATCCAGGAAAAACTGAATCCTTGGAGGGAATGGTTAAAGAGGGAGTGAGCAGATTTGGGAAAAGGATCCCTCAGGATTAAAAAAAAAAAGTTAATCCCTGATTCTGCTGCCTGCTGAATCAAAGAGTTTAGTAGACTTTGTCTTCCCCAGTGATCTTTATTATGGCATTTGTCTTTATACTTGAAACCTATAAATTCTAAGTCAAACATGGCTAGCTTAGAGAGATTTTCAAAGACAATATGAATTTCTATCCCTTTGGATTTTTTTTTTCCTAAATAGAAATTCTTGAAATTACTTAATCCATAAATTTGTCTCTGGCAGATTTGTGTCTCAAATACATGATGCTGAATTTTTTATTTTTTTGAAACAAAGGCTAGTAACGTATTTGTGACTTGTCCATCTAGTTAAAAAAAAAAAGGCTTTAAATTAGAAGGGATGGAGGAGGAAGAAGTTCACAGGCAATAAAATCCCCAAAAGGAGACAACAGTAAAACTCTTAGCCTCAAAGGCCTATATATAGATGCCCAAAGTTTAGGCAACAAGCAAAAGGAACTAGAAGTCCTAATGCAAAGAACAAATTTGATCTCATATGAATCACTGAGACTTGAAAGGAGTGAATCCTTGAATGGTCTATGGCTCTGGATGGGTATATCTTAAACAAAAGAAGCAATGTAAGTAAAAGGGAGATAGATGGTAGAGCATTGTATATGTATATACTTCAGGGTTTAAGCTGAGTGCCTTTGTGGAAGACTTTATTGGTGGAGAGAATAATTACTTAGTACTTGTATACTATGTTTTAATCTGATATTCCCTTTCTGAAGAAAGCAGGGAAGGTCAACCTTGTGGTCCTGTTACAAGTGAATCACTTTAAAAGACTGATATATATTAATTTAAGGTCGCCAAGGAATTCAGCTATGTAATTCCTAAATGAAAAACTCAAGTCAGCCGTCAGCCTTTTTTGGAGTTTAATTACAATAGGAGCAAGAAAGGAATTAGAGATAGAGAGAAAGAAAAAGGGAGAGAAGGAATAGGGCTTAAATACCCCTTCTGTTTAGGCTGGGCCAAAAGGCCCAAGCCCTTAGATAGCTGGGGCAAAGAAAAGAGATCAGTCCCTATCACTCACGTGACCAAAATGGAGAAACAGACTCAGAGGCCCCCACCTTCAGCTTCCTTCAGCTCAAGCTTCTCCGAGTCCACTGCAATCACCCCGACCAAACTCCTCAACCCCCTCAAGTCTCCAGACCCTCCTATCTTTAAGGAAACCATCCAAGTTCCTCCTCTCAGTTCTCCCATCTACCAATCACTGTTCATCAATTTCCCTGTGCCAATGGAGGCTCTAGCTTAACCCAGGACCGCCCAGAGGTTTCTGGCTTTTGCACATGTCTGTTGAAGGTCATATTTTCAAATGATTAAATCTTTGATCTAGGCTGCAGCCCTTACTCAATCCTGTTAGGACTGAATAGGGTGGAGATTTATTCCAAGTATCTCCATTGTATCAATTCTAAAATCAATCATGATTCAAAGAAATTCCTGTTCTATGCTTAAGCATAGGTCAAAGTCCTTTCCATTGTTCAGCAAAAGGTTTCTGTCCTAAAGTAATCTGAAAAAGGGTAGAGAAGGAACCTCCCATGCCAATGGGGTTCCCATTCCAATAGACTATCAGTAAGAAATTTTCCAAGTATGAAATATCCCAATGGTGAAATTTCCAACATTTGTAAGTCTAAGGAATTTTGAGGTTTACAGTCCTAAACTCCTGTTCCATTCTATTCAAGAATTAAAGCCTCCATTAGGAGGGACTGGCAATATTTCCAGAAATATTTGTGCATACTTCACTGCCAGAGGCATTTAGACAAAGTCATGTGGATACATGAGACAGCCAGGTGGCTCACTGGATAGAAAACTAGACCTGGAATCAGGAAACCTTGAGTTGAAATCAGCCTTATTAGCTGTGCCACCCTGGGAAAGTCACTTAACCTATGTTTGCCTTAATTCATTGGAAAAGGAAATGGCAAACCACTCCAGTATCTTTGCTAAGAAAACCCCATGGATAATATGGTACACGAGGTCAAAAAGAGTCAGATATGATTGAATAATAACAACTATATGGATACACACATAATTTACATAGGAAACACATATCCTATTTAAAGAAGGCATATTTATCAGCCCGTGAAAACTAGTTTGACTGGTATGACTCCAACACCCAGAATGATAGTATGTCAAGATTAATAAACTAAAAGCCTGAGCCTTAACTTCTCATCCCCTTTCAGCTCCTTGTTGGATTGGCACAATTAAGCTTCAGTTTCCTATTTTCCTACTTCTCATTCCTCACTCATTATTAGGAAATTTAAAAAATATCTTTATTCTACTGGTCCTAGAGATAACAGGATGGTCTCTCATTGGTATTATTTTGACTCTTTGTCTCAAATGATATGTAAATTTGAGTTTTGAAGGGCTTGGAAATTTCAAACTGGATTGTGGATTCTTCCTCTGTCCCCCAACTATATGAACAAGGACTCTGTACAGTAAGATATTCTCCTCCCCTTGTGAGCAGCAATAAAATTTGTTAAAGTTATCTCCATGTGGACTGCTACTTTTCACCTGAGCTCTCCTGAACTATATTATTAATGTTCAAAAATCTAGGAACCAGAGTGGAGAAGTATAGCAGAGAATTATTTGGATGAAAGTCAATGGATGGAGAAACAAATTTTGTTTCTTGATTATACTACAGATCATCAGAATAGAAAAAGAAAATTGACAGAGAAGTTGGATAACATAATCAAAATTGTTACAGAGATATTATTATAAAGGTGATACAGGGTTTTAATTACCCAGGCACCTGTGAGAGCTTTTTCTGCAAGAAAGTAGAATTATCTTCTTGACTCATTTTAATGAGAATTTCATCTTGTAAAAACATGGAGGAATCAATAAAATCCTATTTTGGATCTGATTCTCATTAACAGGAAGGAAATGGATTGGAAAATAGGAGTGACCTTTTTCTTTGAAAGTATATGACATGTACCTTAGATTTGGGGAATACAGATTTTTCGTATGTTTCTGTGGAAAGATAGGAAAGACCCCATGACTACATTTCTATAGGGGAAATGAACCCAGGAGAAAGGAAAATGCTCAAGAATAAAACTAAAGAGATGGTTGGTAAATATGTAGAATCAGAAGCAGTGAGGACAAATATCCGATATTTTTATAAATGACCTGGAAAAAGATATAGATAGCATGCTCATTACATTTTCAGATAACAACAAAGTTTAGAAGGATAGCTAACATGCTGCAAAATTCCAAAAGATCAGAGATTATAACTACTCTAAGAGGATGAAATTCAGTAGCTATAAATATAAGGTTTTATACTCAGATAAAAAATCAACTTCATAAGTAAAATATGGACAAAGTATGGTTAGAGAATAGTTTTAAAAAAGTTCTCTACGTTTTAGTGTTTTGCAAATCAGTGTGAATCATCAGTGTGATGTAGCAACAGGAAAAGTATACCTCTTGGTAATATTAAGAGAGAAATAGCTTCTAGGAAGAGGGAAGTGATCATTCGTCCATACTTTGTCCTGCTCAGACCTCTTCTAAATTGTTATGTTTTAGGAGGTAGAGTTTAAGGACAGTGATAGAGACAAGATAGAGAGTGTATAGAGAATGTCACTAACCTAACAAAGAACCTTGAGTCCATGACTTATCATGTTAATCAAATAATTAATCAAATAAATTAATTAAAAGTTAACTAAATAACATTAACATTAATAAAATAACCACATACCAGTTAATTAAAAGAAATATATATATATATATATATATATATATATATATATACACATACATACTGCTATATGATTTGCAGAACACTTTACAAAGATTATCTCATTTTATACTAACAATAACCTTGTGAGGAAGGTGCTATTTTTATCTTTTTATTGATGAGGAAACTGAGGTTTAGCTGAGGTTAAGTGATTTCTTCAATGTTTCATAACTGGTAAGTGTCTGAGGTAGGATTTGAATTTAGTTCTTTCTGATGCCTCATCTAGTCCTCTATCCACTAAGTCACATAGCTCTCTCTGTTGAAGAACTGGAGATATCTAGTTTGAAGAAAAGAAGACTTTGGGAAAGGGGTGCACTTAATAGCTGTCTTCAAGTATATGAAGGGCTGTCATGAGGAGGAGGGATTAGAATTGCTCTGTTGATCTTTAGATGGCAGAAACAAGAGAAATGGGTGGAAGTTGCAAAGAAGCAAAGTTAGGCTTGAGTTCAGAAAAAAAACTTCCTAATAGCAGTCCCAAATTAAATTCTAGACCTGACTGCCTCCTTGGTGATAGGTTCTCCTCCCTGGCAGCCTTCAAGCAGATTCCTTTTATGTATGCATTGGACTAGGTTGTCACTGAGCTCCCTTAGTCTTTAAATTCTGTGATTTTATGATTCTCTGATGAAAGTATTAGGTTGACAGGCAGAACTTAAAAGTTAAAGCTGTCAAATAACAGTGCCATTGAGAACATTTGTTGAGGAGATAGGTCACATAGTAGGCAAAAATTAAAAAAAAAAAATCAAGAATTGACCCAGAAAACAAAATAAATTCTTGACAGTGGGCACCATCTTAGGAATCTTTGAAGAATAAAGATATTTTAAGGATTTTGTTTCCATTCTTGGAACCTTGTGAAGAATTGTGCTATAATTATAAAGTCCCTTTCCCTCCCTTATAGATATATAGTCGGGAAGATCTAAAACTAAAAGGGTAAAAAAGGCAAAAAGGCCTGATGTCTTTGGAGGTCTTTCAGAAAAGAAGTAAAAACAAGTTTTTAGGATTTGGCCAAACAAGATCTTTGTGCTGGATGCTAATAGTGACATTTAGCCTCTAAGAAAGCTTAGAAATAGTTTTGCACTAAGAAAGTGATGGGCACCAGAAATCTATTGCATCCGACAGTACAAGATATATTCTCAATGAGATTTGTAATCCTATATTCAAATTGGAGATCTTGGTATAAGACATACTGACCCTCTAAAGGCCCTTTTCATATGGAGCATTTTAATGATGAAAAAGGCACAAGAAATATTTTACATAAAAGAAAAGATTTATATTAATTGTTAAATGATGTGAGATATTGCCATGGTGATGGACTAACATTGATTCCTAAAGGGAATAAAAAAGGAACTTCATTTTTTTAATTGAAAATCTTTATTTAATTAATTAATTTGGAATATTTTTCTGTGGTTACATGATTCATATTCTTTCCCTCCGCTCCTCCGCACCCTCCCCCCAAAGCCAACGTGAAATTCCAATGGGTTTTGTGTCATGGATCAAGACCTATTTCCATATTATTGATAATTGCACTAGGGTGATCTACATCCCTAATCATATCCCCATCAACCCATGTTATCAAGCAGTTGTTTTTCTTCTGTGTTTCTATTCCCACAGTTCTTCCTCTGAATGTGGATAGTGAGGAACTTTGTTTTACTAAAAGTAGCTAATATATATGTAGAAATAAATAGCTTTTGGATTAAATTTGGACAATTTTGGATATAAATTAACTATTATGAAATGCAAAGATTCCTTTTTTTCTGAATTATATGGCATGATGCTTCCAATATATAGGAATATAAAGAAGCAGTTTCAAGAAATTTCAAGAACACAGAAATGTTGAATGCCCTTGAAAGGTTCAGACGTATAAGCATCATAGGTAACTTTGCCTTTGTTAAGACTAAAGAGGGCAATATGTTAAAAAAGGAGAAATAATATAAGTATTTAGAAGCTGAAATAATTAAAAAGGATTATTGATTTGGCAGGGAAAATTTGGGGGAATTGTGACTTTTTAAAAAATAAAAACAATTTAATAACAAATTTCCACATAAGTTTTTCAAAGACATGTGATCCATATTGTCTCCTTCTCTTCTTCCCTCCCCAAATTGTGACTTTTTATGAGAAAAGTGAGTTACTGTGAGTCAGGAGCCTCTTACTTGAGCCACTGAAACACTGAGGAACTGAGTTTAGGAACCTGAGGACAATTGAGGACCCAGAAGAGATACTAAAAAGCTGCTAGGGCTGTTCAGAGCAGTGAGCAGATAGAAGACTTCAACTGACCAATTCTTGATTGGTGGAAAGAGAGTTGACTTCTCTGGCTATGACTGTGATAGCTATTGAGCTTTAAAGTAATCGAGACACCAAGATAAATTTAGTATAGGTGAATGACTTAAATATAAATATAAGTAAATTAGGTGAACATAGAATAGTATACCCATCAGATCTATGGGAAAGGAAAGATTTTCAGACCAAGGAAGAGACAGAGAATATTAGAAAATATTAAATGAATAATTTTGATTATATCAAATTAAAAAGGTTTTGTACAAACAAAACCAATGCAACCAGAATTAGAAGGGAAGCAACAAATTGGGGGAAAAATCTTTATAACAAAAACCTCTGACAAAGATCTAATTACTCAGATGTATAAGGAGCTAAATCAATTGTATAAAAAATCAAGCCATTCCCCAATTGATAAATGGGCAAGGGACATGAATAGGCAATTTTCAGATAAAGAAATCAAAACTATCAATAAGGTCATGAGAAAGTATTCTAAATCTCTTATAATTAGAGAAATGCAAATCAAAACAACTCTGATGTGCTAGCATATTGACTAATATGAGAGCAAAGGAAAGTAATAAATGTTGGAGGGGATGTGGTAAAATTGGGGTATTAATGCATTGGTGGTGGAGTTGTGAACTGATCCAACCATTCTGGAAGGCAATTTGGAATTATGCCTAAAGGGCTTTAAAAGACTGCCTGGACTTCTGGTCAAGATGGCGGCTTAGAGGCAGCAAAAGTTCAGACTTCGGAAAACCCTTCCTTACCGATCACAAACTGAATGCTCCTAAGGCACCGAAATTCAAACTGAACAACAGGACAGACCCAGGGAACCCTCCTTCTGGACTCGGATCAAAAGGTACGCCCACCCGAAAGCCAGAATCCTAGATCACTTGGGTCTAAGGGGAAGGCAGAAGGAAGGTACCAGGACCCCTCCCCCTTAACCCAGAGCGCTGAGCCCACAGCAGCAGCAGCTGGATCCTTAGGGCTGGCAAAAGGGCCTCAGGGCTGGCTATTCTGAAGAGCGCATCTTGAAAACAACCTGAGCCAGTCTCAGGGGCACCCAACACAGATGGCAGGGAAAGAGAGAAAGAGGGGGGAACCTGTAGCCCCCTGGCTGGGTCCTTCCATCTGAGTCGGTTCCTGCTACCATCTGAGCAGGTTCCTGCTTCCATCTGAGCAGGTTCCTGCTTCAGGGAACATTCAGTCCAACCCAGCTGAACCTAATCCCATCAGGAGCCCTCAGAGCTTCTGAAAGGACAGAAACCTCAGGGCCGGCAAAGGGATTGCTCCGAAGGGCGAAGGGCTTACCTTGAAAGTAACCTGGGCCAGTCTCAAGGCATCTAACATGGACTGGAGAGGAGGTTTTTTCTTGCTTCGGGGCTCATTCAGCCCAACACAGCTGACCTTAATCTCATCAGGAGCCCTCAGAGCTCAGGGATACCAGGACCCCTCCCCCCTTAGAGTGCAGAGTCTTCTGAAAGAACAGAAACCTCAGGGCCAGCAAAGGCACTCAGGTACCTTGTGGACAGTGCTGAGCCAGGCTCAGAACATGAAAGTAAGGCAGCGGAGAAGCAACTGGAGGGAACTGAGAGCAGTAACACCTGAAAAGCCAGCAGACCCTGGGCTTCCCCAGGAAGACAGAGCAGCTGTGGAGAAAGGACAATTTGCCTGGGGTTAAAGCCTCAGACCATCAGACAGACACACTAAGAGCCAGTCCTCCTCACTCAGATAGAGATGGCAAACAGTACAGAAGTCCAAAAGCCTCCAAACACCAAGAAAAGCAAGAAGAAGGGGAGTGACTTTGGACACATTTTATGGAGGAAAAATACAAAATACAGAGGAGATAGAAGAGGAAACACAAGCAAATGCTCCAAAACCTTCCAAAGGAAATGGAAACTCTCCACAAACTCTTGAAGAATTGAAATCGGAAATTATCAAAAAGATGGAAGCCTTCTGGCAGGAAAAGTGGGAAATAATGCAAAAGGAAATCAACAAACTGAAGCACGAAAATAAACAACTACAGAAACAGTATGACCAAACTGAAAAGGAAAACCAGGCTTTAAAGGTCAGAATCAGGCAACTGGAAGACAATGATCTTGCAAAAGATCAAGAATTAATAAAACAAAGCCAGAAGACCAAGAAATTAGAAGAGAACATAAAATATCTCACTGACAAGGTGATAGACCTGGAAAATAGAGGAAGGAGAGTCAATCTGAGAATAATTGGCCTACTAGAAAAGCCAGAAATAAATAATAATCTCGACCTCATAATACAAGATATCATCAAAGAAAATTGCCCAGAGATTCTAGAACAAGGGGGTAATACAGGCATTGAAAGAGTTCACAGAACACCCTCTACACTAAATCCCCAAAAGACAACTCCCAGGAATGTAATTTCCAAATTCCAAAGCTTTCAAGCAAAAGAAAAAATCATACAAGAAGCCAGAAAAAGACAATTTAGATATAAAGGAATGCCAATCAGGGTCACACAAGACCTTCAAATTTCTACTCTGAATGACCGCAAGGCATGGAACATGATTTTCAGAAAGGCGAGAGAGCTGGGTCTTCAACCAAGAATCAGCTATCCATCAAAAAAGACTATATACTTGGAATACTATTGTGCTAAAAGGAATAATAAAGTGGAGGAATTCCATGGAGACTGGAACAACCTCCAGGAAGTGATGCAGAGTGAGAGGAGCAGAACCAGGAGAACATTGTACACAGAGACTGACACACTGTGATACAAGAGAATGTAATGGACTTCTGCAGTAATGGCTTTACAATGTCCCTGAACAACCTATAGTGATCTATGACGGAAAAAAAAAAAAACTCTCCTCAAGCAGAGAACAAACTGAGGGAGTAAAAACACTGAGGAAAAGCAACTGATTGACTACAGAGGTTGAGGGGACATGATCAAGGAGAGACGCTAAATGAGCACCCTAATGCAAATACCAACAACAAGGAAATGGGTTCAGAGCAAGGACATATGTGATACCCAGACGAATCATGCGTCGGCTAGGGAAGGGATGGGGGGGTGTTGGGGGAGGAAAAGAAAATGATCTGTTTCCAATGAACAATGTATGAAAATGACCAAATAAAATAATGTTTTTTTTTTTTAAAGACTATATACTTCCAGGGGAAATATGGGCATTCAACCAAATAGAAGATTTCCAAGTTTTTGCAAAGAAAAGCCCAGAGCTCTGAGGAAAGATCGATATCTAAAAACAAAGAGCATGGGATACCTGAAAAGGTAAATATGAAGGAAAGGGAAAAGGAGAAACATGTTATCTTTTTCTTTTATTCAAACTCTCTTTTATAAGGACTACATTTATATCAATTTATATATATTATATGTGGGGGAAATGTAATGTTTAACTCTCAAAAATTATATGCATCATTAGAGTAGTAAGAAGAATCACGCATAGGGAACATTTGGGGCATCAAGTTGATATGGAGGAAGGGGGGATAGAAAGAAAAAGGAAAGGGGGATCTTTGATGGTCCTAAGATATACTCCAAGAAATGGGGGGGGGGGGACTAAATAGAATAACCTTTCTCACACAAAGATACACATGGGAAGGGGAGGGAAAGAAAACTCCTATAAGAAGGAGAGGAAGAGAGTTTTTACTTAAACCTTACTCTCAGTGAAATCAATTCAGAGAGGGAAGAGCATCCAGATCCATTGGGATCTTGAATTCTATCTTATCCAACAAGGTAAGGGAGAAGGTAAAACCAAGGGGGGAAGGGGGGAGGGAACACAAAAATGGAGGGAAGGAGAGGGGGAGGGGGAGGAAACAAAAAGGGAGGGGCTAGAAAGGGAAACATATCAAGAGAGGGGACTAGGGGGACTGATTTAAAGTAAATCACTGGCTTAAAAGGTTATAGCTAAAGAAGAAAGGTCAGAATTAGGGGAGGATATCAAAATGCCAGGGAGTCCACAAGTGACAATCATAACTTTGAATGTGAATGGGATGAACTCACCCATAAAATGTAGACAAATAGCAGAATGGATTAGAATCCAAAACCCTACCATATGTTGTCTTCAAGAAACACACATGAGGTGGGTAGACATTCACAAGGTCAGAATTAAAGGATGGAGTAAGACCTTCTGGGCCTCAACTGATAGAAAGAAGGCAGGAGTTGCAATCATGATAGTTGACAAAGCCAAAGCAAAAATAGACCTGATTAAAAGGGATAGGGAAGGTAACTATATTTTGTTAAAAGGGACTTTAGATAATGAGGAAATATCATTAATCAACATGTATGCACCAAATAATATAGCACCCAATTTTCTAATGGAGAAACTAGGAGAAGTGAAGAAAGAAATAGACAGTAAAACCATATTAGTGGGAGATTTGAACCAACCACTATCAAATTTAGATAAATCAAATAAAAAAATAAATAAGAAAGAGATAAAAGAAGCGAATGAAATCTTAGAAAAATTAGAGTTAATAGACATATGGAGAAAAATAAATAGGGACAAAAAGGAATACACCTTCTTCTCAGCACCACATGGCACATTCACAAAGATTGATCATACACTAGGTCACAGAAACATGGCATAGAAATGCAGAAAAGCAGAAATAATAAATGCAGCCTTTTCGGAGCACAAGGCAATTTTAAAAATAATGATCAGTAAGGGTACATGGAAAACCAAATCAAAAATTAATTGGAAATTAAATAATATGATACTCCAAAATTGGTTAGTTAGAGAACAAATCATAGAAACAATTAATAATTTCATCGAAGAAAATGACAATGGTGAGACATCCTTTTAAACCTTATGGGATGCAGCCAAAGCAGTAATCAGAGGTAAATTCATATCCCTGAGTGCATATATTAACAAACTAGGGAGGGCAGAGATCAATGAATTGGAAATGCAAATAAAAAAAACTTGAAAGAGAACAAATTAAAACCCCCCAGAAGAAAACCAAACTAGAGATCCTAAATATTAAGGGAGAAATTAATAAAATCAAAAGTGATAGAACTATTAAACTAATAAATAAGACTCGAAGCTGGTACTTTGAAAAACCAACAAAATAGACAAAATACTTGTCAATCTAATTAAAAAAAGGAAAGAAGAAAAGCAAATTAACAGCATCAAGAATGAAAAGGGGGACATCACCTCCAATGAAGAGGAAATTAAGGCAACCATTAAAAATTACTTTGCCCAATTATATGGCAATAAATATACCAATCTAAGTGATATGGACGAATATGTACAAAAATATAAACTGCCTAGGCTAACAGAAGAAGAAATAGAATTCTTAAATAATCCCATATCAGAAAAAGAAATCCAACAGGCCATCAAAGAACTCCCTAAGAAAAAATCCCCAGGGCCTAATGGATTCACAAGTGAATTCTATCAAACATTCAAAGAACAGTTAATCCCAATACTAAACCAACTATTTGACATAATAAGCAAAGAGGGAGTTCTACCAGATTCCTTTTATGACACAAACATGGTACTGATTCCAAAGCCAGGCAGGTCAAAAACAGAGAAAGAAAATTATAGACCAATCTCCCTAATGAATATAGATGCAAAAATCTTAAATAGGATACTAGCAAGAAGACTCCAGCAAGTCATCAGAAGGGTCATTCACCATGATCAAGTAGGATTTATACCAGGGATGCAGGGCTGGTTCAATATTAGGAAAATCATCCATATAATTGACCATATCAACAAGCAAACCGACAAAAATCATATGATTATTTCAATAGATGCAGAAAAAGCCTTTGATAAAATGCAACACCCATTCCTATTAAAAACACTAGAAAGCATAGGAATAGAAGGGTCGTTCCTAAAAATAATGAACAGTATATATCTAAAACCATCAGCTAATATCATCTGCAAAGGGGATAAACTAGATGCATTCCCAATAAGATCAGGAGTGAAACAAGGATGCCCATTATCACCTCTATTATTTGACATTGTACTAGAAACACTAGCTGTAGCAATTAGAGAAGGAAAAAGAAATTGAAGGCATTAAAATAGGCAAGGAGGAGACCAAGTTATTGCTTTTTGCAGATGACATGATGGTCTACTTAAAGAATCCTAGAGATTCAATCAAAAAGCTAATCAAAATAATCAACAACTTTAGCAAAGTTGCAGCATACAAAATAAACCCGCATAAGTCATCAGCATTTCTATATATTTCCAACACAGCTCAGTAGCAAAAACTATAAAGAGAAATCCCATTCAAAATCACCTTAGACAAAATAAAATACCTAGGAATCTATCTTCTGAGACAAACACAAGAACTATATGAACACAACTACAAAACACTCTCCACACAACTAAAACTAGACTTGAGCAATTGGAAAAACATTAACTGCTCATGGGTAGGAAGAGCCAATATAAAGAAATGAACATCCTACCGAAACTTATTTATCTATTTAGTGCCATACCCATTGAACTTCCAAAAAATTTCTTTACTGATTTAGAAAAAACCATAACAAAGTTCATTTGGAAGAACAAAGGATCAAGGATATGCAGGGAAATCATGAAAAAAAAAATACAAAGGAATGGGGCCTTGCAGTCCCAGATCTCAAACTATATTACAAAGCAGTGGTCATCAAAACAATTTGGTACTGGCTAAGAGACAGAAAGGAGGATCAGTGGAATAGACTGGGGGCAAGCGACCTCAGCAAGATCGTATATGATAAACCCAAAGATTCCAGCTTTTGGGACAAAGATCCACTATTCGATAAAAACTGCTGGGAAAATTGGAAGGCAGTGTGGGAGAGATTAGGTTTGGATCAATACCTCACACCCTACACCAAGATAAATTCAAAATGGGTGGATGACTTGAACATAAAGAAGGAAACTATAAGTAAATTAGGCAAACACAGAATAGTATACATGTCAGACCTTTGGGAAGAGAAAGACTTTAAAACCAAGCAAGACTTAGAAAGAGTCACAAAATGTAAAATAAATAATTTCAACTACATCAAATTAAAAAGGTTTTGTACAAACAAAACCAATGTAACTAAAATCAGAAGGGAAGCAATAAATTGGGAAACAATCTTCATAAAAACCTCTGACAAAGGTTTAATTACTCAAATTTTCAAAGAGCTAAATCAATTGTACAAAAAAATCAAGCCATTCTCCAATTGATAAATGGGCAAGGGACATGAATAGACAGTTTTCAGATAAAGAAATCAAAACTATTAATAAGCACATGAAAAAGTGCTCTAAGTCTCTTATAATCAGAGAGATGCAAATCAAAACAACTCTGAGGTATCACCTCACACCTAGCAGATTGGCTAATATGACAACAAAGGAAACTAATGAATGCTGGAGGGGATGTGGCAAAGTAGGGACATTAATTCATTGTTGGTGGGGTTGTGAATTGATCCAATCATTCTGGAGGGCAATTTGGAACTATGCCCAAAGGGCATAGTCTTTTAGACTTTGACCCAGCCATAGCACTGCTGGGTTTGTACCCCAAAGAGATAATAAGGAAAAAGACTTGTACAAGAATATTCATAGCTGCACTCTTTGTGGTGGCCAAAAATTGGAAAATGAGGGGATGCCCTTCAATTGGCTAATGGCTGAACAAATTGTGGTATATTTTGGTGATGAAATACTATTGTGCTAAAAGAAATAATAAAGTGGAGGAATTCCATGGAGACTGGATCAACCTCCAGGAAGTGATGCAGAGCGAAAGGAGCAGAACCAGGAGAACATTGTACACAGAGACTGATACAGTATGGTACAATTGAATGTAATGGACTTCTCCATTAGTGGCAATGCAATGTCCCTGAACAATCTGCAGGGATCTAGGAGAAAAAACACTATCCACAAGGAGAGGACAAACTGTGGGAGTAAAAACACTGATGAAAAGCAACTGCTTGACTACAGGGGTTAAGGGGACATGTCTGAGGAGAGACTCTAAATGAACACTCTAATGCAAATACCAACAACATGGAAATGGGTTCTAATCAAGAACACATGTGAAACCCAGTGGAATAATGCGTTGGCTATGGGGGGGGGGGGGGAGGAGGAAAAGAAAATGATCTTTGTCTCCAATGAATAATGTTTTGAAATGACCAAATAAAATATTGTTTAAAAATAAAATAAAATAAAAATAAATAAAAGACTGCCTGCCCTTTGATCAAGGCATACCATTTCTGGGTTTATATCCCAAAGAGATAATAAAGAAAAAGACTTGTACAAAAATATTTATTGCTGCTCTCTTTGTATTGGCAAAATTTTGGAAAATGAGGGTATGCCCTTCGATTGGGGAATGACTAATTGTGGTATCTGTTGGTGATAAAATACTATTTTGTTCAAAGGAATAATGAACTGGAGGAATTCCATGTGAACTTGAAAGAACTACAAGAATTGATGCAGAGTGAAAAGGAGCAGAACCAGTAGAACATTGTACATAGTGATGGATACACTTTGCTACAATTGAATGTAATGGACTTTTCTACTAGCAGCAATGCAATGATCCATGACAATTCTGAGGGACTTATGAGAAAGAATGGTATCCACATTCAGAGAAAGAACTGTGGGAGTAGAAACACAGAAGACAAATAACTGCTTGATCATATGGTTTGATAGGGATATGACTGGGGATGTAGACTTTAAACCAGGGTTTTTTTTACTTTTTACTCAGTTATCCCAGACAGCGGTATATAGTATCACAGGCCCAGCACCGCCTCCAGTACTGTACACAGGCATTGGATAGAGGTGATCTGGCCTGTGACATCAGCGATGGGCTTCTACTTTTTACACAGGAGGCCAATTCACTGTCCCTCAGACTGTTGGAGGGCCAGACTATAAAAAAACTATGAACAAATCCCTATGCACACTGCACACATCTTATTTTAAAGTAAAAAAAAAACAAAAATGGGAATGAATACAATATTTAAAATAAAGAACAAGTAAATTTAAATCAACAAATTGACAACATAATGGCCCCTATAATAGCATCTAGGGGATTATGAGGGAGATTGTAATACTGTGTTTCCCCCAAAATAAGACACTGTCTTATATTAATTTGACCCCCCCAAAAACAGGGAGTGTCTGATAAAACACCCAGTGGCAGTGGTGGGCTTCTCACAGTAGAGGCCCACCGCTGATGTCACAGGTCAGATCACCTCTATCCGATGCCTGTGTACAGTACTGCAGGCAGTGCTGGGCCTGTGACACTGTATACTGCTGTCTGGGATAACTGAGGCTGCAGTGCTGGCTGTGATGGGCCTGTTACACCTTGCACAGGCCCATCACCGCCACCACTATACTGGGCAGCAATATATACAGTGTGGAATTCCCTCCCCCAGATTGCCACTCACCAGGCTGATGTCTTCCATTGTGTAGCCACAATAATCCTTTGCACAGAGCCTCGTTCTCATTCAGTTACAAGAAGTTACTCAGAACAAGGCGCCACGCAAAGGATTATGTCACTGGACGTAGTACTGTACCTGAGCAACATCACGCTTTGGGCATCTGCTTCCTGTGCTCCTCTCACTGACCACCAATGAAAGAGGTGCCCCTTCCAGAAGTGCAGTGGGGGCTAGATAAATGGCCTTAGGGGGCCACATGTGGCCCCCAGGCTGTAGTTTGGGGACCCCTGCTCTAAATGATCACCCTGTGTAAATATTAATAATATGGAAATAGATCTTGATCAATGACACATGTAAAACGAATTGCTCATTGGCTATGGGAGGGAGGTGGGAGGAGGGAAGGGAAAGAATGTGAATCATGTAACCATTGGAAAAAAAATAATCTTAATTCATTAATTAAACTTAATTAAATCAGCTAGAGTTAGAGAGAGGTAAAGCTTTTTAAGGGCCTGTTGGGCCAGAGTAAAAGAGACAGGGTGAGTGAATAACTACGGCCTGTATATACCAAATATAGCCAGTTTGATGAGCTTAGCAGTTTTTTGACTTAAAGAGAATTACTGTTTCCAGTAAGAGCTAACAATTTCTAACCATCTATTTAAGAGTGATGTTAAATTGAAAGAACTTATAAATACTATGTTTAAGTAGAGAAAAGAATTTCCTTAAATGGAGAATGGTGAGGATAAGCAGGGGGCAAAGAAATTTTATGTGGTGCAGAAGTACCTGAAAAGACTACTGTCTAAAGTTGTGAGTTAGCCCATGAGTTTTTCCCCTTCATGTACTTCCTGCCAGGTTCTTTTAAGGGTGTGCCCCTTCTTCACCATAGATATTGAATTCATTGTTCTAAGAATCTGATTTGAGTTTATGTGTGTATTGTGCTGTATATTATCATTTATACATTTATACAGTATGCCATTTATATTGTTTATACAATCTATAGTTTATAGTTATCTGTAGTTAATGTGTTAGCATGTGTAATGTTATTTCTTTGGCTTATTGTCAAGTAAATGTTTATTTTAAGATATAAAAATGTTACCAGTAGGTAACTGGCTGTATAGGGGATAATTGCATTACATGGAGACTCAAGAGCTAGAGTGAGTTTATAATTTTCCTAGTAATGAACTGACCCTGTAATTTATACCTGAATTTCTGGTATAAATCCAACCTTGTCAAAATGTAGAATTAATAAAATTTGTTCTATCATCTGTGTTAATATTTTATTTAATATGTTATCAATAACTTTAAGATATAATGATTGATAGTTTTCCTTTTTTTATCTCTACCTTATTGAAATATCAGGACCATATTTGAAGGAATTTGGTCAGATTCCTTCATTTCTTGCTTTTTTGCAGAGGGTTCATGTAATATTGGAATTTATTGTTCTTTTAGTATTTGATAGAATTAACTTGGAAAACTGTCTGGTCCTGGGACTTTTTTTTCTTTGGAAGTTAATTTATTTCTTATTCAATTTATTTTTCTGAAATGGGATCATTTCAATTCTCTATATCTTGTTCTGTTATTGTAGGTGTTTTGTATTTCTTCGTAAGCATTCTAAGATTTCTATTTGTTGGAATATAATTAGGTAAAACAAATTTTGATATTTTCCTTCATTTAAAGTTCATCTGTTTTAAATTTTCCATTTTAAAAATTCATAGGTGTGATTCATTGATCTGTTCTTCCTATCTTTTGTTGAGGAAGATGTTTAGTGATGTAAATATTCTTCTTTGGACTATATTGGTCACATTCCAAGTTTTGGTATTATAAGAGAGGAATTTGTAAGAGAGAAATCTTTGGCAGAAATCAGCTGCAAAGGGGAAGTAGGGGGAAGTGCAAGAGGAAAAAACTCAAGATTCCAGTCAGAAGACAGAAGCTGGGGGAGCTCCAACTGATCTCTGGGATACTTCTCCAGCTGAAAGCCTGAGAAAAGGATCTCCTAAACTGGGGTCCTTCTGGATATCAACTGTCGCCCAGTGAACCCTTGAAATCTCTCAGCTTAAGATATCGTAGACTTGGACTTTGAAGGAAGCCATCTACTGAGAAATCTTCTCTCCAAAGATCTATTCTCCATCTCTCTCTCCCTAACTTGTCCTGGACTCCATTACTCAAGCTATATTAGCCCAGGAGTAGGGACCAAAGCAGCAGCTGACTGGAAGAGGGCTCAAGGCTGAGAGCCTAGAGTGTTACCTCAGGATCCTAGGGATCTAAACAACTAGATCCAAGGAGCAATCCTCTCCCCTGGGCAGAGGAGTAACCCCAGGTCTTGGGAGGGGAGGGGGAGGAAGTGGCAGTTGGTGTACTTGAAGGACCCAGAGACAGGAAGGTCAATCTTGTCTCTCAACAATAGCTGAGACCAAGAAGAGAAACTGTGCCATTTCATCAAAGCTCTTTCCTCTAGTTCTTATCCTCTCCATTCTCTCAACTCTTTCTCTCTCTCTCCAGTTCCCCTGTGTATGGGTGTGTGACCCTCTTTCTGAGCATACTTTACAGTATGCTATTTTACTCTTGCCATTTTCTTTAGGGAAATATCTATTATTCTTATGTTCTTTGATCCAAACAAAGCTTAAAGATTAAATTTTGTAGTTTCCAATTAATTTAGAGTTTCTAATTTTTGAGTTCCTTTCAGGAGGTGACCAGTGGATTATTTCTATTTTAATTTTGCCTTCTGTTTTTAATATATTTGGGTACTTTTCATTTGGAATATTTTGAAATAAGAAATCCAAACTCTTTTGGTTCTGGTTCTCTGGTGTCCAGGGATTCTTAGAATTTTTCTCCTTGACCTATTTTCTAAATAAATTAAAATTTTTTGTATGTTTTTTCAGCCTTTTGATTTTTTTACATGTTTCTCGTCTCTTTGGCCCATGTATTATTATTTGGTACATTCAAATTTTCATGGAGTCTATTACTTCAATAATATTTTGATCCTTCTTTACAAATCATTTTATTGTCCTTCTACTTCTTTCCTCAAGAGCTCTCATTTCATTTTTGATGTGCATTTGTATTACTTATTTCATTTCTTTTAGGAATTCTGAGGTTCTAGCCATAGTGACTGTGGAGTTAGTGTCATTTTCTAGGCTCAAGTCCTGGACATTCCTAGATCCAAAAAAGTTTCTTTATCATTAGTGTCTTCTTTTTATACTTATTTCCAGGTTTACTTCCAAAACTGTGGGATTTTGTTAGCTTTTACATCCTAGATAGTAGTCTCCTGTTTGTTCTCAATCTGTATTGTTTGGGTTCCTGGCACTAGCCCTCTCTTAGATTGTTGTTCATCTTACACCAAGTGTTGGCATGTCCTTTGCTTGCCTGTATTCTGTGAGTTTGTATTGTTAAGCTCTTCAAGGCCCTTGGGAGTGACTCAGGTGAGCCGCTCCAAACTTTTAGTGTTGCCTAGGTTTGCCAACTGATTGTTTCCCTCTTGTTAGGAGTTTTATTCACTTTGTCAATTCCCATCAATGCATCTTGGTTCAGAGTTTAGTAACCCTTCATTGTCCTGGGGCTTCCTGACTAGAGTGCTCTGAAGCAATGAGAACTGGAAGGCCTCCCAGCTCTTCATTTGTCTCTTCTTGGGCCCCTTCTTTAGTACCTGAATGTTTCTGAGTGTCTCCCCTTGCTAACCTAGGTTGGTTGAAAGTATTTATTGTATTTTTTCTTTTCTTTTCTTTTCTTTTCTTTTCTTTTCTTTTCTTTTCTTTTCTTTTCTTTTCTTTTCAAACCCTTACCTTCTGTCTTGGAGTCAATACTGTGTATTGGTTCCAAAGCAGAAGAGTGGTAAGGGCTAGGCAATGGGGATTAAGTGACTTGCCCAGGGTCACACAGCTAGGAAGTGTCTGAGGCCAGATTTGAAACCAGGACCTCTGGTCTCTAGGCCTGGCTCTCAATCCACTGAGCTACCCAGCTGTCTCCTGTATTTTTTTTTCTTAATCATTCAGCTTGAAACTCTTTTTATTGTTTCTGGAGCCCAGTGTGGGAATGGGATGATTCTGTTCTCTCCATCATCTTAACCAGAATTATAGGATTATCTTTTTAACAAAGCTATTCTTCCTATATTAAATATTTCTGTTGATTTTATCTTTGCTTTACCAAATCAAATTACTGCTTTTGACGTTATTCTTGGAGGCAGAAAAACTAGAAAACCAGGGAAACACCTAGTGCTTTCTTTACTAACACTTCTTTCATTGGAATGAACTGGATGTAGGGCCATGTGTAAAGTGGTTCTAATTCTTTTTTGTACTTCCTGCCATAATTCGCTATATATCATTTCCAGCATTGTTTATAGAGAGAACACAGAATCAATTTTGCCCTCTAACACCACAAGATCCTATAAGGTAGATAACTCAAGCAACTTATATCTATAGTTTTCAAATTTTTACATTTATTCTTCAAATTTAGTAATTCAGAGTAGATTTCTCCAGAGTAGAAGCCCAATTTTATTGCTAATTCTACCCATGTTTCTTCCATCCAGCTAATGAATATCATTCCTAATTCCTTTTTTCTTTTCTACTTTTCTTTACTTTGTGTCCTCTGGAACTCTTGCTCAATTACCAACAAAATTCCTTCATCTTTATTTCTTCCCCCCCCCACATTCTTTCTCTTTATCCCCATTTTGAGGACTTCTTTTGCTATTTTTTTATACTTCTCAAAGATCACCCCACTAACCTTCTAGAGGTTTTAGACTTATACTTGAAACAAGTACAGTTAAGCTAAACAAATCAACATGTCTAAAACTATATGCCCTATTCTGCACTTATTGCCCATTTTGTTTCTGCCAAGGGGCAGGAAACATGTTTCACCTTTAAGTCTTCTGAATGAATGATTGGTTTTTGAACATAAGAAATCTAAAGTCTTTGAATGTTATTTTTCTTTCCATTATTGCTACACATTCTTTTCATTTTTGGAGGTTCACAGAAACCTGGCACTCTCCAGAAAATGGCATCACTGATGACCCTCTTCATTACTGATTACTTTCTCTTATGTCCCCTGATCCACTGTGGTAGGTGAAGGAATTGACATGCTCTTTGCTTCCTGTGATTACTTCCCAAATCTCTCTCTATTAATACCACTCAACAATATTTCTTCCTGAGGCTAACTTCATTCTTTTTCCTTATCACCATGTTCAAATCTTTAGTCAATTTAGAACATTATTTCTTGGTTACAAGAATCACATTATTTCCCTCCTCCCCTCCACCCACCCTTCCCGCAGCCAAAAAGCAATTTCATTGGGTATTACTTGTGTCCTTGATCAGAACCTATTTCCATGTTGTTGAGTTTACACTAGGATGTTCATTTAGAGTCTTCATCCCCAACTATATCCCTTCAATTCATGTATTCAAGCAGTTGTTTTTCTTTGGTGTTTCTACTCCCAGTGTTTCCGCTGAATGTGGATAGTGGTTTTTCTCATAGATTCCTCCAACTTGTTCAGGGTCATTGCATTGCCATTAATGGAGAAGTCCATTACATTCGATTGTACCACAGTGTATCAGTCTCTGTACAATGTTCTCCTGGTTCTGTTCCTCTCACTCTGCTTCAATTCCTGGAGGTTGTTCCAGTTCCCATGGAATTCTTCCACTTTATTATTCCTTTTAGCACAATAGTATTCCATCACCAACATATACCACAATTTGTTCAGCCATTCCCCAATTTAAGGGCATCCCCATATTTTCCAATTTTTTGCCACCACAAAGAGTGCAGCTATGAATATTCTTATACAAGTCTTTTTCCTTATTATCTCTTTGGGGTACAAACCCAGGAGTGCTATGGCTGGATCAAAGGGCAGACAATCTTTTAGCACCCTTTGGGCATAGTTCCAAATTGCCCTCCAGAATGGCTGAATCAATTCACAACTCCACCAGCAAGCATTATATTTTCTTAAGCTGGCAGTTTGTGAAACTTTTTTAGCATATATTAACTTTTAGTTTCTGCTTTAGTTTTTTTTATCTATATCTTTCTCTTATACATAAAATGAAAGGGTTAATATTACCTCTACTTACCATAATAATTGTGTCCTCCCCCCAATTTTCCTATTTTATCATTGTTATCTACTCTAAGTTCATTTCAATTAACATTTATTTTTCTTGTATCATCTTGCCTTGTAAATTTCCTGAATTATGTAAATAATATATTTGTACACATCCTTTCTGTTATAAATCTTTCTGAGCAAAAAGGATTTTCCAACGTAAACAGCTGACTCTCTCTTTTAATTTGCTGCAGTTTTTTCAGTGGATGTATAAACAGAAAAAACTTGTTCAGTAAGATAACCAGCACTGTATACACAGCCAAATGAAGTGGTGTGTTCTTTGTAAATATAAACTGGAAACTTTCACAGATTTGCAGGATACAAAATAAACCCACATAGTCATCAGCATTTCTATATATTTCCAACAAAATCCAGCTGTAAGAGTCAGAAAGAAATTTCATTTAAAATCACTCTAGACAATATAAAATACTTGGGAATTTATTTGCCAATACTAACATAGGAATTTTATGAACACAATTACAAAACTCAGAGTTTTCTCTGAGGTATTATCTCATACCTGTAAGATTGGCCAATATGACAGTAAAGAAGAGTGATAAATATTGGAGGGAATATGGCAAAATTGGGACACAAATACATTGCTGGTGGAATTGTGAACTGATCCAACCATTCTGGTGGGCAAGCTGAAACTATGTCCAAAGGGCTATAAAACAATACATACTATTTGATTCAGTAATATCACTACTAGGTCTGTGTCCTAAAGGGGAAAAAAAGGCAAAAGGACCTACTTATACAAAAATAATTATAGCTGTTCTTTTTATGGTGGCAAAAAATTGGGAGTTGAAGGAATGTCCCTCAATTGGGAATGGCTGAGTAGATTGTGGTATACGATGGTGATGGAATACTATTGTGCTATAAGAAATGATAAACATAATGATTTTGGAAAGAGCTAGAAAGACCCATATAAACTGATGCAGAGCAGAACCAGGAGAACATTGTACATAGTAACAACAATGACCAATTGTAAAAAACTTAGCTACTCTTAGCAATACAATGTTCTAGGACAATTCTGAAGGACATATGACAAAAGATGCTATTATCCATCTCCAGAGAAAGAACTGTTGCAGTAGCAATGCAAATCAAAGCATGCGATTTTTTCTACCTGTTTATTTGGGGTTTTGATTTTATATGATTATTCTCCTACAAAAAATGAACAATATGGAAATATATTTTGCATGATAATACATGTATAGCCCAGGTTGCATTCCTGGCCAGATCTGATAGAAGTGAGAGAAGGGATGGAGAGAGATAATTTGGATCATACAACTTTGGAAAACTTAGGTGGAAATTACATGTAATTGGTAAAATAAAATATCTTTATAATAAAAAAATACACCTTGATGAAGATGACAATTTCTAGTAAAATTTGATGATGGACAACAACAAACAAGAGTGACATGAGCTCTTTTTTGCCTATTTTTCAGGTTAGCTGAATGATGGCTGTGAGAGTTGAATTGACATAATAATTTGAATAAGACCCTCATGATAGGACAAATTTTTATTTCCTTTCCCCAAAAGAGGGAAATTTACAGTATTTCAGTAATGATAAGCTGGAATATTTGAGATGATTGTGTGGAAATCTCCCTTTTCCACATGTGTACACACACATACTTTAGAAGATTAACCTTTGGTTACTTCATTGGCTAATGGCTGACTAATGAGACATTCTGCTTGTTCCTTCCAGAATATTGCCTTCCAGAATAGGAATTTCACTTGCTGTGTGACCTGGGTAAGTCACTTAACCCTAATTGCTTAGTCCTTACTACTCTTCTGCCTTAGAATCAATACTTGAAATTGCTTCTAAAATAGAAGGTAAGGTTTTTGTTTGTTTTTTGTTAAGGAAGGATTTCAGGACTGAGTTTTAATTTGAAGTGGTAGAGGAAGGGAAGAGAAGAGGAGAAAAGGAGAGAGTAAGAGAGAAAATGAGTAGAGCTGCAACCATCATGGGAATTTGGAGTATTGCTCCAAGAGACTGAAATTTAGAGTTTACATAAAGTGCTTGTACTCCTTCTGCAGGCAGAAATAGCTGAAAATCTGTATACCATCTAGTTACAAAGGATAGTTAAAGGGGAATTTGCCAAAAAGGAACTTTCCATCTGCTATTTCTATAACCACTACCTCAGATGAGCTTCTCCTCTGACCAGACCCATCACCACTTCCCTGACAGCTTTCTTTCTAGTAGCCTCAAATATATTCCATTCATAGGGAACACAGTACTGCTTTTTTTCATTGTTTCTTCTGTATCAGAGCTAGAGCAGTGATGGCGAATGTATGGCAGAGGTGTCAAAGATGGCATGCAGAGCACTCTCTGTGGGCAAGTCCCCCCCCCCCCCCCCAGTTTGTTACTAGGAAGGCAGAGGGACTTAGGCAGAGCTGCTCCCCTCCCCCTCTCCACTGGGCCTGAGGAAATTTTTTCACATCACTTGCCCCTCTGCCCAGCAACCCAATGGGAGCACACAAGGGGTAAGCTGGGTAGCTCACTAGTGGCAGAGCAGGAGGAGAGTGGAGTGCTAGGGCAGCTCCTCTTCCACTCTCTATATTTGCTGAGGACATTCCTCACTTCACCTGCCCCTCCACCTAGCAGCCCAATGGGAGCACTTTTTCCCTGTGTGGGGTAAGGGGGAGTGGGTGGCATGCCTGGCACTAATATAGGGGAGAGGCACAGCACTTGGTCTCTGGTGGGGTCAGGCATGACCTTTCATCTGGAGGGTGTGGTGAGGGCAGAGCCTCATATTTAGTTTCTGAAAGGTTTGTCATCATTGTGCTAGAGTCTGTTCCCTTTTGACTTTGTGTCCATAGACAATCCCCACAGTCTTTCTTCCATTATTCATTTAATTTACTACTTGACCAAAGAGATGGTATTGCTAGTTATAAAGCTGGTATGGGTAGTTAATTTGGATGTAGCTTATAGACTCTCTATGTTTTTTTTAGGGTTTACTAGCTGGTTTGTTTGTCCTTATTATGATTGAATCAGGGGCATCCATTCTCATAAAAGGGGAAGGGAAAGGGGAAACAACATGAAGTGAAGGAAAAGAGAGGGAAGATAAGGGAGAAACTATTCTATCTCTAGTGCAGAGTGATAAGGTAGCTATTGTAGCCAATGAAAATAATATTTGGTTGAGAGTTAGGGGGATTTATGTTCAAAGAACTTTAAAATACCAAAGGATTTTAGAGGTGATTTAATCAGACTCCCACATATTATTTACTAAATGTTTAACTTTTTGTTATTCTGAACTTGACAACCAGCAATAAACATAAGCATTTTCATGTAAAAAAAAAACAGAAAAAGAGGATTGTATATGAAATCATGGATCTTATATCAAAAGAGTCTTGGTTTTTTTTAAAGTATATACTCAATTCAACATGGGATCTCCAAGATTATCTTGCTTTTTTAGCCTACACTCTGAAATGCCTTCTCATCTCTTCTGTATATTTTAAAAAATGCTTCATTGGCACTTTTCTTTTTTCCTTTTATTGGCATCACCATCATCAACCCTGGGCAGGGGTGGGAGGTTAAGTGACTTGCCCTGGGCCATACATTTAATAATTATCTGAGATCATATTTCAACCCAGGACCTCCTGACTCCAGGCCTTGCTCTCTTCCTACTGAGCTACTTAGCTTCCCCGCAGAGTTCTTTTAAAGTTGTTCTTTCTTTTACAATGTTGTTATTATTATATACATTGTTCTGATTCTACTTACCTCATTCTGCATTGGTTTGTACAAATGTTCCCAGATTTCTCTGAATCTTGTCCTTTTTGTTATTTATTATGGAACAATTATATTTTATTTTTATACATATATATTATACAGTCATATACTGTAATTTATCTTTAGTCATTCCTTAATTGATAGGCAACCTCTTATATTTCAGTTGTTTGCTTTAACAAGAAGTGCTGTGATGAATATTTTTGTACTTATAGGTCTTTCCCACTCCTTTATTTATCCTTTTGCAGTATATATTTGGTAGAGGTATTGCTAGATCACAAGTTAGCCACAATTTCCAATTTGCTTTTTTGAATGCCTGTGTCAATTCACAGTTCCAAGATGAGTGCAGTAAGTACTGTCTTCCCACAGCCCTTCCAGTGCAAGGGGGCCGACAGACCCCCTACCGGCTGACATGGTCATGGTGGGAAATCGGCAACTGCAAAGCAGCCCCCTGAAAAGGAGGTGCCCCCAGCAAACCCCCTTTCTGTGACTTCTCTCCCCAACTTCCCCCACTAATGAACTTGCTATGATTACTAATCTTTCCCTAATACAGGAGAAATAATATGAGAGCAAATACTTATAGGATCAACAAATATATACCCCACTTTAATCCCTCTAGATTAGTACCCCAAAAAGATTGCAATTATAGAATGAAAGCCCAAAGATTATTGCATAGAACCCCTCCTTTCTCAAGCACAAGACATGCTTCAAGGTTCTGCAATAAACACTGGCCAAATGCTTGAGTACCATAATAAATCTTTCTCTACAGTTATTACACTCCAATGAATTTGGTGATAAATAGAAACCAGGCAGCATTGCTAGGCACTTCAAAGTAACACAAGAAAAACAGAACTTATAAATTGAGGAAAACCCCAAAACTGGTCTGCTTTAAGTCACTTCTTAACCTCACACCTAGATATGAAGATGTTTTGTTATTCATCTCCCAAGCAATTGTGATTGATAGTACAAGCTGATCAAAAGCACAATGATCCTCTCAGCAGGCCAAGGGGCACTAAGCTACAAATGACTTTATTCACATTATTCATATCTACTACAGAGTGCTGTAGAAATGTAGTAAGTGATCATAGAACTCTTTGTTGTAGTAACATCACAAGAGTGTTGTTTAGGTGATTTGATAATATTCAATCAAAATGTAGAGTGTCATATATGTAGAAAATTGACTGTGTGTCAAAGTTGCATGTACCTGAAAAACCTATATAATAAATGAACCACAGCACCATGGCAGAGCACTGTGTGTGATGCTTGCATGTGTGGGTCTGAATAGACGATGTTTCTCATCTCCTTTATCCAACCAGGTCATCACATCTAGACAGAGATAACCCTGGATCCTCAGAAAGACTGCTGGATGGATCTCTATATTCTAGTGACTGCTATTTTCCTTTATGTCACCATTGCCAATTTAATAGGAATGAATTAAATCTTCAGAGTTGTTTTAATTTTTATTTCTCATATCCTGGTGATTTGGAGCAGTGATGGCAAATAGAAACAGGGGGAGGGTTGTGTGTGTATGTGTGCGTGTGTGCACATGTGCATGTGTTTTTTAATAATTAAAATTGGTTTTGCCAATAGATGTAAGGGTAAAAATAGGTTTGACAAATATAAGAGTTAAAAAATGAGATTGTGGTTGCCATTTATAAAATAACTAACCCTTAAGTCAAAATAGCTGTTAGTAGCTTTTAACAATTTAATATAATATAAATATAGCAAAAGAGAAATATAGGAAAGAAGTAGAAAATATTGCCTAGCTAGATACTTTATAATTGCTGTCCAAAGAAGTCTATCTTACCACCCAGCAAGGGCTCCCTCAAGTCGCAATCTCCACATGGAGTTATGGTAGTCTTTTCAGCAAGAAGTCCCAATGTTGTCTTGAACAAGGGTTCCACCAACACAAGCTTCTTCCTTCAGCTCCAGTGACTCATTCAGCAAGCCTCTCCAGTGTTGCAATCTTTAACCCAGAATGAACCTACAAGAAAGAAAGGTCTCTCAAGAAAGGTCTCTCCCTAAAAGCCCAGAAATCCATTTGCAAAAAAAGTTCTCTCCCAAAAGACCAGGAATGAATGAATCTTCTTTTGAGTCTCTTATAATCCTTTTTTCTACATCACTTCCTGTCTCTTCCCCTCTTTCTGGATCCAATCACAGCCTTTCAATGGTGCTTGTGGCTTTTAGGGTTAAGAACTGTTTCTATTAGTGATTTACTCAGTGTTTAGTAGGGGTACTTTAAGTTCTTGATTGATTAAATTAAAGGTTGCTGATTGATTACATTAAAAATAAGCAATGAGAGTTTCATTCTGTCTTCACAGTATTAGTAACCAAAGATACTCTGTAGGCTGCATATTGACTTAGAAAACCACATATTAACATTATTATGTTCTAGTTCATTTTTATTTGTTTTGATAAATATTTCCCAATTATATTGTGGTCCACACACATTTTTTTTTCTGATAGCTTCAATTTGTTCTTTTGATAATTCCTGTTCATATCTTTTGACACAGCTCTTGTTCATATATACATGCATAAATATTTAAATCAGTTCCCTATATATATCTTGGATATTAGACAGTTCTTTATCAGAGAAACTTGCTCCAAAGATTTTTTTCCCAATGAAGCATTTCCTTTCTAGTTTAACTGTAATGATTTTGTACAAAATTTTTTAAGTTTTATGTAATCAAAATTGTCTATTTTAATTCCTGTAATCTTCTCTATTCCTTGTTTGGATAATAACTCTTACACATAACATTTTTCATTTCTACTGCCCAGTACAATCCTTTATCACCGTATACCTGGATTAATGGAAATCTCTTAAATGACCTCCTCTTCCCCAGATTCTTCCCTTTGCATATCTTACATGGGTACTTGGTTGTTTCCTAATGCACAAACCTAGTCATGTTATACTTTTAATTAATGTAGTATTTTATAAAGAGTTGTGTGTTTGAGCTTAGATGACCTGGGTTTCAATCTAGGTTCTTTACTACTTTCTTGACAAAGTCATCTCACTGTTTCTCTCCACATTCTCATAAAACTACTTCTTTCTTTTTATCAGTCTGACTTCTCAGTTTCCTTTTCCTGGTCTTTGTCCATGTCATTCAGTATGGGGGGGGTCTCCCTGGGTTTTGTCCTAGGTCTTCTCTTATCCATTTATACAATTTTATTTGGTGATCTTGTCACCTCCCATGGATTTTACTATGCATTTTGGCTATTTATCCAGCCCTAACCTCTTTCTTCATCTCCAGTCTCATATCTCCAGTTGCCTATTAGGCATCTCAAACTAGATGACCCAAATAAGTCTTAAACTCAACATATCAAAAACTAAATTAACTTTCCCTCTAACTTGCTCCTTTTGTGAACTTCTCTCTTTCTTTTGAGGGCATCATCCAATACTCTTCCAATACCCAGCCTCCCAATATAGGCAATTATCCTTGACTACTTATTCTCTTTCACTCCTCATATCCAATCTGTTAAGTTCATTTTTTTTTTCTACCTTTGCAACATTTTTCATCTAAGCCCTCTATCTTCCAACATTGCCATCACCCTGGTTCAGGCCCTCATCATCTCACATCTGGAGTACTGCAGTAGCTTGGTGACTGATATTCCTATCTGAAGTTTCTTTCTGTTTCAGTCTATCCTCCATTCATGGGTCAAAATGATCTTCCTAAAGCACAGATCAGACTATGTCAGTCAAATTCATGGACTCTCTATTAACTTCAATATCAAGTATGAAAATCTATTTGACTTTTAAAGTCCTTCATAATCTGGTTCTTTCCTACCTTTCCAGGCTTTTTACATCTTACTTTCCCTTATGTAATCTAAAATCCTGTTCCTCTAAGAAGACACTCTAATTTCCAACATACTTTTTACTGAATGTGCCCCATGCCTGAAATTTTCTTATTTTTGTGTATGCCTCTTGGCTTCTTTGAAGTCTCAACTAAAATCCTACTTTTTACAAGAAGCCTTTTCCATTAACCTTTAACTCTAGTTTCTTCTCTCTGTTGATTATTTCCAATTTATCCCGGGTATGTTTTATTTGTATTTGTCTGTTTGCATATTATCTATTGTAAGCCCCTTGAAAGTAGAGACTTTTTTTGCCTCTCTTTGCAGATCTTTCCCATCTTTTGTTTATTTTCCTTCTAGTTTTATTCTTAAATGCCCTTGGAATGATTTTGCTAAGTTGGGTCTCTCACTGTTTCTTTTAGACTTGCTTTTCCTTCTACTTCTTTTTCTTAGTTTTTTTTTTAGGTGCGATAAACTGATGTAGCTCATTCATTAGTATAATCGATTGTGGTTAGACACTGCAACTAGACAGGAGTTGGACCCAGGATTTAATAGAGGGAAGAGGCAGGTGACCTGCACTAGATTTGAGAAGTTACAAAATTGTTTTAAGGACCATTAACTCTTCTGTGAAACCAATTGCCCATATTTTTTTTTTAAACCCTTACCTTCCGTCTTGGAGTCAATACTGTGTATTGGCTCCAAGGCAGAAGAGTGGTAAGGGCTAGGCAATGGGGGTTAAGTGACTTGCCCAGGGTCACACAGCTGGGAAGTGTCTGAGGCCAGATTTGAACCCAGGACCTCTAGTCTCTAGGCCTGGCTTTCAATCCACTGAGCCACCCAGCTGCCCCCTCAATTGCCTATATTTTTAATGTCAACATTATATTAGCGTTGACTATGAGTCATAGAATATCTGAAATTGAATATCACTCAAACATCAGCAGATTGTCACAAATTACAAATAGGAATTTGGAAGAAAAAATGGAGTATTATATATTAACTAACAAATTTTTGAATGGAAACATAATTCAAGATGGTGGGACAGGGAATAATCATTTCCTGTGTGATAGTGAAATCACTTTTAAAGACTGGTGTATATATATTAATTTAAGGTTGCCAAGGAATTCAGCTATGTAATTCTTAAATGAAACACTCAAGTCAGCTGCCAGCTTTTTTTTTATGATGTTTTAATTACAAACAGGAGGAAGAAAGTATTAGCGGGAGAGAGAGGGAGAGAGAGAAGGAAAGGGGAGAGAAGGAAAGAGGTTTAAATACCCACTCTGCTCAGGCTGAGCCAAAGCAGGCTTTAAGGCCCTGGATAGCCAAGGCAAGGAAAGAGATCAGTCCTTATCACTCACTTGACCAATCTGGAGAAAAACAGTCTGTGGGCTCCTCCAACTCCAAGCACCAGCCTCCTACTGCCTCTAGCCCTCCTCACAGGAAGTCACGAGAACTCCAGAGGCTGTTCTCTACCTCACTTCCTGCGTCTCACATGTGCTGATGGTGGCTCTAGCTTGACCTTGGACCGCCTAGAGGTCTGTCCTTTTTGCACATGTCTGTTGAAGGCCATATTCTCAAATAATTAAATCTTGAGTTTTGCTGCAGCCCTTCCTAATCTTGTTACCCTGAGTAGGGTGGAGATTGTAGTTTCCAAGACCTGATTCTGTTATTCCAAGTATCTCTATTGTTCTTGATCAGGAAATAGCTAAATCCCATCTTCTAAAGAATGATCTGAATAGGGTGGAATAGTTTTGAAATTCACACCTGGGAGTGACTGATAACCAATGGACAGCATGTAACATTAGTATCCTTCAGATAGCAAATGACATGGAGGAACACCCTTTGAGTAGACTCTATGATGGTGAATTTATGGTAGCATGTGGAAAATGATTGCAGAGGTTGGTAGGTAACTGATGAGATCAAAAGTTCCCAAGATCCTGAGATCCATTAACTAATTTATATATATATATATATATATTTAAACCTCTTACCTTCAGCCTTAGAATAAATACTATTTATTGGTTCTAAGACACAAGACTGGTAAGGGCTAGGCAATATATATGAAAATAACTCAAATACCCATCAGAAAAGCAGAATAGCAAAAAGATCTAAGACTGACAGAGCTACAGAAGTAGTTTATGACATTGCTAAGATTTTATTCTAAAAATAAAGATTTAATTTTCTGCAAAATATTTGTACCTATCCAAAAACATTCATTTTCTATATCTGTTTCTGATGGAAAAAATTAACAATTGAAGAATGGTAGAAAAAAAATTCATTTTATTTTTTTAAAACCCTTATCTTCCATCTTGGAATCAATACTGTGTATTGGTTCCAAGGAGAAGAGTGGTAAGGGCTAGGCAATGGGGGTCAAGTGACTTGCCCAGGGTCACACAGCTAGGAAGTGTCTGAGGTCACATTTGAACCTAGGACCTCCCATCTCTAGGCTTGGCTCTCTATCCATTGAACTACGGGTACAGCAGCTCCCCATTAATTTATTTTTCAAAATATTTTTATAACTATGCTTCAATGTGATTGATTTGATTTATAATACAATTTCATTTTGTGCATTTAACAACATTCTAGCAAGGAGGTCTATATATTCCCCAGATAGTCAAAGGGGTCCATGACTCAAAAAATTTCCTTGCAATCTCATTAAACATGAAATGTTAATAACTTCAAGGTATGTGCTAGGGCTTGGCAGAAATATAAAAAAGTAATATGACATTTTCTAATGTTTGAGAGGAATAACTCAACTTTATATAGACAATGCATTATAGTTTACAAAGCTTTTTCCTGTCCTGAGAAAGTTATTCCAAATATTCTCATTTATGAATTATAGAAACAGAGGCTCAGGACTTGCCCAGAGCCAGGGTTCCAAGCTTTTGATTCTGAATAATTGCTTTATTTTCTTCGATCTTAAGCTAATTTAAACAAAATGTTTTTTATTCTTGTCACTAACACATTTATATACAGTTTTCAATGAGAGATAGTGATGTACAATGGAAAGAACCCTGGGTCCTCCCCTGGTTCCCAATTTCCTCATCTGAAAATATGGGGGTTTAGTTAGATAATCTCTGAAGTCTCTACAGTTTCCAAAGGACTAGGAGTTCAAAGGTACAATGACTACTACTGTTAGTACTGCATCTACTACTAACTACTATTGACACTACTACTACCACTATTACTATTAATTACACCTTCCACCTTCACCACCACCACTACTCAAAGCTAATATTTACATAGCCCAAAGCGCTTTGGAAATTTTAACACATTTGTTCTCACTTCAACCCAAAAAGGAACATCCCCTTTTAACAGAGGGAAAAGAAATTGAGGTGAAACGATTTGCCACACAATTGGTAATTATATGAAGGGGCCTTTGAATTTCGAACTTGAGAGCCCCGGGCATCCTACTTGGGAGCCTCTTAGGTGAGTACTACAGGAAAGAAGGTCGTGAGAAGCCGTTGGAACACCGGCTATGTTGGATCAGGTCAGACACCGGTCCTACCTCAGGATTGGCAGGCGGAACTGAGGAGGCGGAACGGATGTTGCGGCTGCTCCAGGCGTCCGTCCGGCGGAAGGTAGCAGTTGCAACTCCGGAGAGCCGGAAGGCGCTGACAGAGCAGAGGGATCTGGGGGCGGCCATCGCGCTGTGATTGTTGGTGGTTCCCAGAGGCCGAGGCCAGGAATCGTATTCTCTGCCGTCAGGTGAGGGACCGGGCATGGCTCGCCTGGAAGGGCTGTGTGTCCGTCAACTCTGGCTCTTAGCAGTTCTGAGAGAGAGCCTGGGTCAGGGCCGATACTTAGCTCGACCCCAGCAGGGTCAGACGTGCCTCGGACCCCGAGCCTCACTGTGCTTGGGCCCTCGTGCTCTCATCAAGCCGGCGTCTGCACGTTCGTTGGGGGCAGGTGCGCCTTTCCGAGCTGCGGACAGTGTGTCCTCGGCGGTCGCTGCTTTGTTGGCGATCTCGAATCGCAGTTCGGGGCGCTGTAGTGTCCAGCAGGGTTGGGGGCGGAGGGGGCGGGTGACAGCTCCTGTCAGACAGGTAGGTAGTACTCGTAATTATGGCAAGTTACTTCACTTCTCTGGGCTGTAGTTTACGTGTTTGTAAAATGGGGATAAGATGATAATCCCTGCACTGCTTCTCTAGCAGTATTATGCTGGTAGAAGCTCTTTTTAAACATTTCTGCGCTATAGACATGTTATTTGCATATCTGCCATTTGTATAGGGTTTAAGAAGCTTCTTATTTCATTTTCTCCTTAGTAACACGGAAGTTGCTTTATCTTGATTATATTTCTTTTAGTTGCAGTGTCTAAATTTCATATCAAATGATTTTTACAGCAGGAAATTTGACCTTATTTTACAGAAAGTTAAGGTACAGAAAGATAAAATGTTTAAGGAACAGAGAGGTGCCTGAATGGATAGAGTGCCAGGGATAAGAGACAAACGGTCCTGGATTCAAAATTGGTCTCAAACACTTCCTCGCTGTGTGACTCTGAGCAGATAACTTAAACCCTAGTCCTTATCACTTTTTTGCCTTGGAACCAATATTTTGTGTTGATTCAGAGACAGAAAGTAAGGGTTAAAAAAAAAATACTTGTTTAAGATCACACAGGTGGAGATGAATAGGATTCAAACCTGCACTCATGAAGTTCTCCGCTACAACTTCCATTTTAGTCCAGCTTTTGGGTGTTTTTTGTCTTTTAGGTATTTCAGTTATTGTGAGGATTTGGAGGTGGGGGAGGGAAGGTCAGGATCAGATGTACAGATTAAGTACAAAAGATTTTGTGGCCTCCCTTGACACATTTATGAAACGCTATAAAGGTTTTAAAGCAGCAGAACTTCTCAGAGTGAGCAGTTGGGAAAGTTGTTTTGAAAAATGTGTACCCGGAACTTTGAATGTTTTAAAATTTTAAGGTAGAAAAATTATTTGAGTTGAGAATGAAGACCTTTTTGGGATGCTCCTATAGTAAGGATTTTAGTTCCTATGCTTTCTCCACCTGAGGATAGGCATATTCATTTGGGGAAAAAAAGCCATTTGGCACCACTGAAAAGTAGTAAATTAGTAAGTCTCAGTGAAAAATTGACATGGGATGATGTTATTTGACTTTAAGACTCAGTGTCTTTTTGTAGGTATTCCAGGCTATGTCTGGTAGATCAGTTCTTCATGAATTGAAGTTAGCTTATTTTGTTTTGCACAATTAAAATTTTTTAGATGAATTCATTGATTTTCCCAGTGTCTCAGAATTTTTTGGATGGAACTTCAATGATTATTTACCTGCAACCCCAAAGAATCCCTAGTTTTAGCAAATCCAGCAAATTTTCCCCATTTTGTAGTTTATAATAGCTTAATTTTAATGAAAAAGGCCTGTCTTTTTTAATTAGGAAAATAGAAGAAAACTGACATAAATAATGTTTTCTGAAATTTTATTGTTAAAAATATTACTTTAGTGTTTCTTTGTGAAGTTTTATATTGTAATAGAACTTCAAATATGAAATATGACTCCAAAAGTCAGCCATGGGAAATTCAATTCATCATTTGAAGTAGCAGTGCTGTTTTGAATCTTAATAATCAGAATTTCATAGTATGATTTGATTTTCTTCTTCTTCATCTATATATTGTTGTTCAGTGGTTTCAGTTATGTCTGACTCTTTGTGACCCCATTTGGGATTTTCTTGGCAAAGATACTGTAGTGGTTTGCCATTTCTTTCTGCAGCTCATTTTACAGGTGAGGAAACTGAGGCAAACAAGGTTAAGTGATTGCCTAAAAATCTTTTAAGATTTTCTATGTGTAGAAAAAGTCCCACAGCAAAAAGTTTTAAATAATTTTTAGAGATACTTTTTCTGATTCATCTTTTTCTCTAATATGCTTTTAGGGAAAAAGGTTTTTGACATTGCTTTGTGTAACTTTTTTCCCCTGAGTACTCAGTAACAGTAATAATGATGCTAAACTGGCATTTATGCAGGGCTTTAAAGTTCTCAAAGTTCTTTATATATGGTATTTCATTTGAGTTAGATACCAATACTATGAGGTGGTTATTATTACTTCATGTATTTATAGATAAGGAAACTGAGACAGAAAGTTCCAACTAGTCATACAGCTAGTAAGGATAAGACTCTGTAAGTGAACTGTGATCCCTCGTGACTCCCAAGTCCAACATTCTATCGGTACCACAGTACTGTTTCATAAAGATAGACAAGCAGTTTATTTTCCTTAGTACTCATTTCTGTAAACTGTGATTTGCATTTATCACAGTTTATTAAAATTAATTTATTACACCAACATTTATTGAGCACTTACTTTGTGTATATTGTTATGAACAGATGACAATGAGGACCAAAAAAAGTTTAGCTAAGATAGTCCTTCCTGGATTTTCAAGGCTAGTAAGGGGGATACACAATGTTATAGCTTAATTTGCGTTGGAAGCACAAAACTAAATACTTTTAATTCTAGGAGATAAGTACCTCAAAGAAAAAGTACTTTATATATTGTTTATATATGTAAATACTTTATATATTAGTATTAAAAGTACTTTATATATTGTAATTTATATTGTTAGATTCTTCCATTCTTTTATATGAGAAATAATCTTACTGTCATTTCTCTAAAACTTTTAAATTGTAGAATAGGTACTGATCTACTTTAGTAGATATTCTTTCTCTCTCTGTTTCAGTGAGCTGAGCCAATTTGGTTGCACTCAGTTGTCATTTCTCTTAAGAGTGGAACATAGTTGCTTATAGCAATGTTTTTGGGGCTTTTTATTTAGGAATTATATGTAGGAATTATATTAATTAGATTGAGCTCAATTTTGGAGAAATGTGAGGCAGCAGTGTCTCAAGCCATTTAAAACCCTAACAGTTTGGACATGGTAATCATGCCATTGAAATCTTCAGAATACTGGTCTACTTTACACTTTGATTATTTTTGAATTGTAGTATTTTATCATTATTGTCACATTTCAACAAGTTGTTTATAAGATATTTTTTTCTGATTAGGTCCTTTTGAATTTACTTGCATTTTAAAATGTTATTCAACTATAGTAAATACTTTTTCCTTTGAAAAATTCTATAAAAATATTGATTTATTTGAAGCTTAGAATAGGTCAAAGCCATGTCCACCTCATTAATTAACTAATAATGCATTTTATACATGTAACTTAACATGTATAAACACTTAAGTGATTTTTCCAGGTTAATTCTTGAGTGTGAAATAAGTTGCTTAAATTAGTTAGCTATTGCTTAAATTCTAGTGATATTAAGGTGGTTTTAATCACCTTTACAAAATATGAGTGGAAAACAATACTTATAGCATGCAACTGAAGCATGATTGAACTTAGTTTCATAATCTTATAATGAAATGTTTGTAGTTATACAAAATTTTGACTCTAACTTTAGGCTGAAGGGCAGTTATTCTTATATCTGTGTCTAGATACAGTGTCCCAGAAGTCTTTATGTAGTTTCAAGCTTCAATAGCTTAAGGCTATCTAGGATCTTCTTTATGATGCTTCTGACAAATAGTCATCTAGCTTTTACTCAAATACCTTGAGTAAGGGGAACACTGCTTCTGCAAGGCAACCCATTTCATTTTTGGATATCTCTTTCAGAAATTTTGCCTTAGATCAAACTTAAATCTAACTCTTCGCAACTTCTACCCATTTCTACTAGTTCTGCTATTTGAGACTAAATGGTGGGAGATTAATCCTGGCTATATGACAGCTCTTCCTAAAATTCTCCATTATTCTTCTCTTTTCCACCTTTAACCACTTTAAACCAATCATCATATAGCCTTTCACTTATACTGATTAACTTTTATTTATTATTTATTAATTAAATTATAAATTAATTAAAATCTTATTAATTTAAAAAAATTTAAATCCTTACCTTCTGTCTTAGACTCCATACTGTGTTTTGGTTGCCAGGCAGAAGAGTGATAAGGACTGGGTAGTGGGGTAGGAAGAATCTGAGGTCACATTTCAACCTAGTACCTCCCATCTCTAGACCTGGCTCTTAATCCACTGAGCCATCCCTTGGTTACTTGCTTTTGACACATGCTACCCCAGGAGTTCTTTAAGTCCCATCCCAGAGTAATATCTTAAATGCACAAAACAAAGTACTTAAGTTGACCAAAGAAATTAAATTGAAATAGTTATCAAAATAGAAAAAAAAATGTTAGAACTCCAGATTAAGAATCCTTGCCTTGCCTATCAAAGCCTTTCAGTGGTATCTAGAACTGAATACATTACCCTAGTAGAGAACAGCAGATTGTCATTTCCTGTCATTTCCTTTCTACCTAAGTTGTCTTGGCTGACATATCACATTGTGGATTTATGTTGAATTTATAGTGCACTAAAACCCCCACATATTTTTTTATGTAGTCTACTTTCCAGCCATTCTCTCTTCCCCATATCATATTTGTAAAGTTGATTATTTGAACTGAAGTTTATTTAGGGCTTTACATTTATCCCTCTTAAACTTCATCCTTATAGATTTGGTCTAATGTTCTAATCTGCCAAGATCCTTTTCAAAATTTGACTTAGCCAGATTATTGGCTATCTCTCTTAGCTTTGAATCATCTGTATATTTAGTAAGCATGCCCTCATGTTTTTATCCATATCATTATTAAAAATGTAAATTGTGCTGAGCCAACCACAGATCCCCATGGTACTACATTGAATATCTTCTGCTAAATTTACATGGAACAATTAACAAAACTTCTCTTTTAAGTTCTTTCCTTCAATTAATTTTGACTAATTGTATTAATGTCTTGTTCATGTCTCTTCACCTTCATCAAAAGAATAGTATAAATACTTTATTATATGTTTGAATAAAATCTTAAAAAACTGTATCTATAATATTCCTCTCTTCTACCAGTTTAGTAATTCTATCCAGAAAGAAAATAAAGTTCATTTTGCATGCTCTCTTCTTGCTGAAGTCATGCTGGTTCTTTGTGATTGCTGCTTTCTTTTCTAGGTGTTCATTAACCATGTATTTCATAATTTGTTCTAGAATTTTGCCAGAAAGAAAAGTCCAATTCATTGGCTAGCTTTTTGTAGAATTAATTTTCTTCTCTTTTTTGAAAATTGAAACATTTACCTACTAGTCCTGTGGCATTCCTGTTCTTTAATACTTTTAAAAGAAATTTTTGTTACTGTCTATTAATATATTTCCAAGTATTTCCAAAAATAGTTCCAAATTAAAGAATTTTAGATATTTTTGGTATCTAAATATTTTAGTTCATAAGAATATTTTGGTTTATTTTCCAAAATTATATAATTCCATTCTAGTTGAAATGATTGTATTTTCAGCCCTCCATTTTTTTCATTTAAACCTTTACTTAAAAGTTTAAAGTTGTTACAGTTAAGTTTGAAAAGCTAAAACCTGACTGATAGTTGAAAATTGTATTTTAAAATATTAAAATACTTTAAGATATCCTCCTATTAATGAAATGTTTTTAGTACTTCAGTCCTTGATTTTCCCTTTTTAAAGCAAATAGAATGTGACTTTTAATTTACTGAGGTGTTTTCTAAAACCATTAATGTTTTGACCAAGATGGTCTTTTTAACTACCTAATACAGCATCTCTCTCTAGAAGAGAGATGTCTTTTCTTATTTTCCATTTGTGCATTTTAGAATGTCTATACTTTGCTTAAAAAAATTAAAATGAAATTTCTACAAGAACTTACACAAACCTATATAGTATTAATGGGGAAATTGCCAGTTTTATGTGAGAAGTTTAAGGAAGTTATTTTCACCTTGGTAATTTGAGTTCTTTTTGCATCATACTGTTTGCATTGATTTTCATGTTACTTGAGTTGATAGATTGATTGCTTTTCTAATCTTCATAGAGACTTTCTGTGTAGCATTTTATTAATGTAGTAAATAAATTTTCTAATGTGTATGCTAACTAATTGGGGAAATTAGGTTGTACAGTGGAACAGAGTGTCAGCCAGGCTTGGAGTCTGGAAGACTCATGTTTTTAAGTTCAAATCTGGCCTCAGGTAGACATTTAACACTGTTTGCCTCAGTTTCCTCATCTGTCAAATGAGCTGGAGAGGGAAATGGCAAACCATTCCAGTATCTTTGCCAAGAAAACCCTCAATAGAATCTTTAAGAGTCAGACACAATTGCAAATGATTGAGTAATAGCAATGTTAACTTATTCTTGGCCTTTGTTTTCCAGTTTTTTTAATTATAAGAGTATTCATAATATTATCATGTATCCTGTTCATGTATCCAATTATTAATGTACCATAAAGTGTCTTATTTTGTTTTAAATTCAGTATTACTTGTAAATATTTTTATGCAGTTAATTCTGCTCATAGTAAATTCTCTGCTTGCTTGGAAGATCCCGGAAGTCTGAATTTTTATTTGGCTAAATCTTACCTGGTCCCCTTCTCCCTTTCCATTCTTATGCTTCACTCTCTTCTATGCAGTCTTTAGGCCAGCTATGTTGGCCTGCTTTTGCTTCCTTGACCAGGATGCTTCCATTTCCATAACTTTCTGTTGGTGGCTGGAATACTCTGCCTCCTTACTTCTGTAAGATTTAAATTAATATCCAACACTGAAGAATTATATTTTATAAAGATTTTATAATTTTTATAAAGGTTTTATAATCATTTGAAGTATGAGGAATAAAAGGAAATAGAAGTATAAAAAAACCCAATTACCTAACAAAATTAAGACCACGTGACTAAGTTCTCCTTGCCTGTTTAAAAGACCCACTCCACAAAGCGACAACAGGAAGAGAAAAGAAGGAGAAGTGGGGCTATATCTTATCTTTCCAAAGTTTATATCTTTCCTACTGCAGCACATAATGTGAGAAGGAGAGAGTGAGATGCTGGGAATTGTAGTTTTAGGGTACAGATCCTAATTACACAATCCCCCCTGTGATTCCCATGGGAAATAAGCATATAGAAATCTCCCAGATTTACATTCCTAGTTTCCCCATGGAATCAGTATACATAACTAACTCATCTCTAAAGATCTCCAGACAGAGATATATCTCCAGACATATAATATTGTACTTACTAAGGGGAAATTACAATAATTTGGAGACAAAAGGGAAATAAAAGAGAAAGAGAACAAAACCAATGATTGTTAGGTTCATTGACAAAAAGCCAATTAGGGGGCATTCCCCTTTGGCATCATTCAAAATAAATATTTTCAATCCCCCCAATGTTCAATTTCATTACATCCCAAAGTTCATTCTGGATCCTTTGGTGGAGTGTGAGGTTTCTGTAGGTATCTCCATGGCACCTTCTCCAAACAGTTCACTTTCTTGATTCGGGGAGGTAGCAAGTTTCTTATCCTAAAGTTATTCTCAAACAAGAAATTTTTTATAAGTGTAAAATTATATGGCAATTATACACTTCCATCTTTCAATTGTGTGAAGTAAATTATTTAGGGAATGTTGATCCTGAGTATAGTCTAACTCTGGCCTCCCCTGGCATCAGCTTCACTATCATTGTGAATGTCAATGTGCAACATTGCCACTGAGGGAGGAGCTAATGGGATTTTTAAAATGTGAGGTGGGAAAGGTAAGAGGGACCTTTTTTACTTCTCTTGCACAGACTGACTTCTTGGTCTTGTGTTCTTGGCAAATGACAGTACAGCATGGAGGTGACCATGCTGGGCTGAAATCTGTGACTTGAACTTACCTTAAGATAGAAAGACCGAGACCTCTAGCAAATTCTCTCTTTACTAATAAATGCTTATAACTCTGGTGCTGAGCCTCCAGATCAATTGTTGTGTGTTTTACAATTACTCTAACTTCCTTCAAAATGTAGCTTTCTCCCCAGCTGCTAGTGTCTTTCCCTCTTAGGTCACTTTCCATGTGCTATGTATGTATCTTTTTTGTACTTTATTGTTTACATGTTGTCTTCCCCATTACAGTAGATACTTCTGGAGGGTAAGGTCTGTTTTTTGTCTTTTGTTCTATTTCCTGCTTGCTATCGTACTTGGCAATTAGTAAACACTCACTGAATATGGTACTTATATTACTAACTGAAATTATAGCCATTTCTAGCACAGGTTTCTTCTGTATTTTAATCTATTGCTTTCAGCATAAGGTTTTCCAGTTCTGAAGTAATAATGTTAGTTCATTTCATTAGAGTATGCTATTAAGTCCAAAAGCATGGTTTGGGGCCTATTTTGAGCTGATTTTTTGATATATGAAACAAATTAGGATGCAGATTCAGACCATTAGTCACTTTGTGGATGAGTGACTTGTGTGTATGATTGTAGTTAGATTCATCACAGCTATTTAGTAAAATGTAAATCACTGATGTCGGGTTTGTAGCTTTACCTTTATATTGGTTAAATAACATAGTACTATGACACCCATTAGAATCATGACTGACCTGATTTTAAATCACTAGCCAGGGCCACTTTCATTTAGCTATAATTAAAAACCTTGGAATATATCTTTTATAACACAGAGGATTAATTTTTTAAAGTATGCTATATTTGGTATTTTTCTGATAGTTTACAACTATCATAAAGAATTGGTTATTTTGTTTATTAAAGCTAACAAAAGCATATATTTGTGAAGTGATAGATGAATTATATTCAGCCTCACATATTAATGGTTGATCTTTCAGGGTCATTTTTGCCATATGTATACATGGATGAAAGATATTTAAAGATTCTCAGAAATTTCTAAATTTAATTTGTCCAGGAAACATTTTTTAGCTTTAAAAATAGACTTTTTATAAATGTTCATTTAGGGAAATTTTGGAGCAAAATAGGAACTTTAAATTATTTTTTAATGACAAAAATGACTACATATGTTTTTATTTATAATTTCATATTTAAAATTTTAAACTATTTGAGCCTATCACTCAGAAAATTTCTCATTTACTCTTAACTATGATTTGGAACACTGTTTCAAAGACATACCACATTTGGGTGTTACCTGCATATTTTAGATATTTTTCTTTATCCAATAAACATTCAGCACTTTGTGTAGTACATAGGTTCTTGGGGAACAGATATGAATCAGAAATGATCCTTTTCTCTGAGGAATCTATAATTTAGTAGAGAAAATAAAACAACTATTAATTTAAGGCAGTTTGTGATATGCTTTAAGATTGTTGCAAATAAGAAGGGGAGGAGAGAGAGATTATATCAGGGTATTAAAAAAGGCGTCATGGAGTAGGCATTCATTTGGACTTTGAAGGATAGGATAGGTTTTCAACAAATAGGTGAATACAACAAGATTGGTTGTAATCAGAGGAACAAAGGTAGGGAAGAACAAGTTATGTACAATGTCAGGTAGACTGGTTTGACTATTGCAGTGTTAGGGAAATGGAAAGTGAAGTTGAAATGGTGTGTTGAGGCCATACTGTGAAGAACCTTGAATGTCAGACCAAAGGACCTTAGATTTTATTTTGTAGCAAATTGTTGAAGATTTAAGTGGTCATGTACAAAACACAGAGGAGGTTTTTGCAGAAGTCTTTCAAGTGTTAGTTAATGAATGGGATCCTGAGCACATAAATAAAGGGATAAATTTAAAGATAGTTCAAAGGAATAATCAACAGGCTTTGGTATGATTTAATGGTAGAGCAAGGGAGTCAAATGGCTTTGTTGACTTGTTGAGAGAGGTGGTGGGTTATAAAGAAGTGCATGAAACTTATTTTTATTCATACTTGAAACACATAAATCAAAATAAGAATCAAAATCAACTATGTTTAAGTGCCAGTCTCCTTCATTTGTTTGCTATATGGTAAGTAGTTCATCACTTTACCCTCAGGATTTCTTTTTTCCTCTTCTGAAAGAAAAAATTACTCTAGGACAGTGATGACAAATCTTTTAGAGACCAAGTACCCAAACTGCACCCTCATGTGCATGAACCTCTCTCTTACCCCAGTCAGGGGAGGGAGGAAGTGTTTCTATTAGGCTATTGGGCAGAGGGGCAGGTGAAGTAAAAAAATGTACTTGGGTGCAGTGGAGAGAGGGAGGGGAGCAGTCCCTTCTGGCACATACAAAAGAAAATTTTAAACTGTAGGTTTTGCAAATGTGAAGTATTGTTGTTATCATCATTCCAAGTAAAAATTAAAATTAGACATTTCTGATGAATTAAAGAATTTCAGAGTTAGAATGGGCAAATGTATAAGAACACTCCAACATTGAAAAAAATGGTCATTCTCAACTTTGGGCAATTTTAATAAGGAGAAACTGATTCCATTTTTTGATAGCTCTTGTTGGTTTTTTCCCCCCTTTCTTCAGAAAGTTTGTATTTATACTACATCTATTTATTAAAGATATTTTGTTTTACCAATTACATGTAATAATTATTTTCCACATAAGTTTTCGGAAGGTATAAGATCCAAATTGCCCCCCTTCCTCCCTTCTCTTCTCCATCCCAAAGATGGTAAGCAATTTAATCTGGGATATGCATGTATTATTATGCAGAAGCTATTTTCATATTATTCATTGTTGTAAGAGAATGTTCATATAAAACAAAAAAACCTCCAAATAAACTAAAGTAAAAAATCGTATGCTTTGATCTGCAGTCTGACTTCAACAGTTCTTTCTCTGGAGGTGGATAGCAAGCATTCTTTGTCATAAGTCCTTCAGAATTGTCCCAGATCATTGTATTGTTGATAATAGCTAAGTCTACCACAGTTGATCATTCTGCAGTATTGCTTTTACTTTATATAGTGTTCTTCTGGTTTTGCTTATTTCCGTCTGCATTGGTTCATGTAGGTTTTTCTAGCTCTTTCTGAAATCATCCTGTTTAGCATTCTTCATAGCACTATAGTATTCCATCACTATCATATACCACAATTTGCTGAGTCATTACCCAATTGATTGCTAAATTGATGAACATACCCTCAGTTTCCAGTTGTTTGCCACCACAAAAAAGGATGCTATAAACATTTTTGTATAGGTAGGTCCTCCCTTCCCCCCCTTTAAAAAAATCTCTTTGGGATATAGACCTAATAGTGGTATGATAAAGACTATGCTTTGTTTTATAGCCCTTTTAGCATAGTTCCAAATTGTCCTCCCATAATGGTTGGACCAATTCACAACTCTACTAACAATGCATTGATTCCCAATTTTGCCACATCTCCTCTAACATTTATCACTTTCCTTTCCTGCCCCATTGGCAAATCTGATAGGTGTAAGGTGGTACCTCAGAGTTGTTTTAGTTTGCATTTCTTTAATGAAGAAGGATTTAGAACATTTTTTCAAATGACTATTTGATTTCTTCATCTGAAAACTGCTTGCTCATATCCTTTGATCATTTGTCAATTGGGAATGGGATTGCTCTAATTGTTAAGAAAGTTTTCCTAAATAGGATTCTTTGTAACTTTTACCAAATCTAGGTTTATGGAGTGAGACATGAATGTCATTATTTTTCTCTAGACTTTGGAACATTCATAAGTTTGGACCTCTAATGTAATAAAATAGTACATAACTTTGTGACATAAATTAAAGGAAAAGATTTATGTGAATATATTATTATGAAATATAATTAAAAGCTGTCATCTCTATTCTGTGTAGATGTTCTGTTAGCATCCAGACCAGCAATGACTAAAGCTATACTTCTTTTCCTTCTCTACCCTGACTTCTCTAACTCCATTAATGGCACTTCTATCATTTTTGCTACCTATCCAGTTTTGTAACCTTAGTGAAAATAATAACAGCAAGGGTGGTAACTAACATTTATATAAGCAGTCTACAAAGACTTTATAGGAATCAAAATTCCCAGAAGCCTATGAGGAAAGTGTGGCTGTTATCTCAGTTTTACTAATGAGGACAAGGAGGCTCAGAGAGGCTAAGTGACTTGTCCTGTAGTTCTGCAACTAGTGTCAGAGGCAGGATTTGTGGGCAGGAAGCCTCTGATTCCATCCTGCCCCTACTGCTGATTATGGATTCCATTTATTTTGTAGATGAGTTAGAACAAATCACTTCAGTTCCTTGGGCCTTGATTTCCTGATCTCTAAAATGAGGAGTTGGAGTAGATGATCTATCCATAAGGGCCCTTTCCAGCTCTGAATTTATGATACTACCATTCCTCTTTGTTTTTCACCCTATATGTATACCCTATATATATCCAGTCAGTGCTTAGTTTTCTTAGTTTTCTCTATGATCTTTCTCTCACATCTGGCATCTCTTTTGTAGTCCCACTACAATCACTTCAAATCAGGTGATTCTCAGAGTATATTTCCAGTATCTCTAGAGGTCTGTGAGATTCTTTCAGGAATTCCACAAAGTCAAAACTTTTCATAATAATACTAAGATGTTTTATTTTTAATATGATAAATATGACCAGATATAACTTTTATAAACAGAATCTTTTCGGATTGCCTTTAGCAATTTTTCTTAATACAAAAGGGGTCTGGAGCCCCAAAGTTTGAGAATCACTGATCTAGAGGGATTATTTCAGTGATCCCATGCCATGCCTTACCCACCCCCCCAGACTGTGTGCCAGTGCCTGCCTCCCATTGCATGCCCAGACCCCAACTACAAGTGTCTGGACTCCCTGACTATATGCCATTCACCCCTGCATTTGGGGGTGGGGCCGAGGGAGAGGCTGGGCTTCTAGGGGAGACTCCAATGCCCCAAATCCTTCCCTTGAGTTTGGGGGTGGGTGGGGCCAGGCTATCAGCCCTGGGCCAGCTGCACCACCCCCAGGGGGCCACTGAACTCACTACTTCTACTTGGCTCCTCAGGGCACAAGGGGCGGGGCCACTGCAGCTGCTGGGCTTGGGGAGGCTAGGAGGTAGTCAGAGGGGCATGACCATGCCTGCTATGGTGGAGAGAGGCTAGAATGCCTCACCTCCTGCATCTTTTGTGTGCCCATGTGTGCCATCTTTGGCACATGTGCCATAGGTTCACAATCATGAAATTATTGTAACTGATATCCCAACTGAGCTTTCTGTTTATTTTCCTAATGTACTTCAGTGATTGTTACTCCTTAAAAATCTTTGTTCTCCATTATCTTTTCCATAAACCCCTGATTCTGGCATTAAAGACATACAATGTGGTTCTGACCAACCTTTTCTTTGTACATTCCATAGGTATAGTGACTAAAATTGTAATTTCACTGGTGTCAGGAACTCCTAAGAAACAATGTTTTATGAGTTTTAAGTCACTTATTGTTATACATCTAGGACATTATTCATTCATATGTCTTCTAATTGAATATCTTGTGATAAAATTTGTTATTAGAGATTAAGGTTAAGAATATTCATTGACTACACACTTATGGTTTTGGTCCATTCTTCATAGTTTAAACACTTTACAAAGATCTACAAAATTAGTTTATGTTATATAATGTAGTATACAGATGCACATGGATTAAAAGTAAGGTTATTCTTGTGGCATATTGGCTCTACTAGCTACCACAAGTTGAAGCTCTTACCTGGGTCTCTTATGCAGGTTGACTCTGTGCTTATTACAAGTGTAGACCAATTTCAGTGTGTGTGAGAATGCTCTATGTACTAGAGTTATTAAAATACTATTCTGGTGTGTATTGTGTATGGAACGTAACTATTTGGGAGGATTTTAGCTAATTTTTTTCTAATCTTTCACTTATTACTTGATTCAGCCATTCAGGTATTACCTATTTTATTTAGTTTAAAATCATGGTGAATACTTAGATTTCTTTTTAATATTTCTTTTTAAAAATAGTTAAAAATATTTTTAAAAACAGTTTAAAATAGTTAAAATATTTTTAAAAACAGTTTAAAATAGTTAAAAATATTTTTAAAAACAGTTAAAAATAAAAATAGTCATGTTTTTATAGTATTTTTAACTTTACAAGGAGTGTTATACATTTTCTTATTTGATGTTCAAAACAACCCTGTGAAATAGGTGTTTTCTTATCTTCATTTTACAGATGAGGAAACTGAGACTTAGAGAGGTTGTGCCCAGGATTACATGATTAGTGTCTGTTCAGGATTTGAATCTTCCTGAAATCAAATCCAGCACTGTAGCTTCTACACTATTCTTCCTTTTATTGAATTGTTCTCATGAGTTTGTGGTAGAGAGTAACATCAGAAATTTCAACACTTAGGACAACTCATTACCTTATTGACCCTATGTAGGAAAGAAAGGACATCAACAGAAAACCTTTACAAATTTTTTTAGAGTCTCTAGGTACATTTCACTTGTATGAGGTCACTTCCCTGATGCTCTAAACTTGACTCCATTTTCTACTTGGAGCTAGTTTTGTAGGTTTTTAATTATTATTTTTTTAAAGAATTAGCATTACAGAATTTCAAGTTGAAAGGGACCTCAGAGGTCATCTTATTTTACCCATGTTTGAAAAGAATCCCTTTCTCCCTTTTTTTCTTATTTAAATCTCTACTTTCTATCTTAGTAACAATTCTGAGGCAGAAGGATTTTGGCTACATAAAAAAAAGAAATAAGATATAGTAGTTGTGAGGCTAGGCATATCAAGTGAGGGTTTTATGAGATATGGACATGTTTTTAGGCAGTGGAGAAGCATCCAATAGAGGATAGATTGAAGATGGGTGATATGTTGGGGATCCTGGAGGATCAGCCTTTTTGAAAAGACAGGATAGAACAGACCACTTGAATATAGAGAGGGGGTTGCTTTGGAAGGAAGGGCCATGTCTTCATATGAGACATGAGTGGAGGAGGAGACAGTGGCAGAAGGCTGCAGTATTAGTTGGAGAAGATGGAACAAAACGGAACTCTTAGCCAGTGGCCTCCATTTTTCTAGTTGGAGTTGTTTGCCATTTCCTTCTCCAACTTATTTGATATGAGGAAACTGAGACAAATAGTGAGTTCCCTGGGATCATAGAGCTAGTATGAGGTATATGATATAAGATTCTTAGCTGAGATGGTGGGAAGAGGGGGCAGCCTTGGGAAGTTGTGAAGAGTGATGGAAAAGTTGGGAAGAACTGCTGTAGTGAGTGGGACAGTGAGTAAATTAGGGAGGTATAAAAAGATCATCTTGCCAAAGTGAGGGTACAGTTGAGGCTATTTGGAGGAGTTGTGATTTGTGATTGGTATCCGTAATGGGGAGATCACTAATCTGTCTTGAGTTGTTCTTCTTTTGTTTTCTAAATGACATCACGGGTGTATAATAATTAAAATTATGAGGCTGGTGGCAGCTTAATAAATTTATTAAATCGTAGTAGTAGTAGTAGTAGTAGTAGTAGTAGTAGTAGTAGTAGTAGTAGTAGTAGTAGTAGTAAAGAGAGGGAAAGGTAGGAGAGAGGTAGAGAGATACTTAGCTTTCTAATCTGCAAATGCCATTTGGGCCTCTAGCTAAAACTCCAACAAGGGTTCACTCCTCTCTCTGTGCTCTCGCCAGAAGACCAAGACTGACTTCTGGCTGACCTTGTAAGCTTTTTTCTATTCATACTAACTCTCACATAGCACATCTGAGGAACAAATCATAGTTTCTTAATTTGCCTGGAATGCCCATAGGGGCAGTGCCTGTGGAATCAGTTTCCTGGCTTGTTGGTTCTTTGGTTCTTTAACTTCCTTTCTCTGAAGTCTTACCTATATCTGAATTTACTCAGTGGTCTTTGACCTCCAGGTCACTGAGAGATGATGTTAAAAAGGTTATACAACAGAGGGAGAAATTTGCTTCCAGCAGGTGATATCTAGATTTGTGCAGTTGAATTTGTCTGCACAAAGTCATCAGTCTCACCTTCTCTTCTAGACTCATTAAAAGCCAGTGAAATGACAAAGGTGATGGCCTGGGATGCAGTGGATGACCTTGGTATCTTCAATGTCTGGCTAAGCTCAAAACTCCACAGCATGTGCTTCAACTGCTTTCATGGCTATTAGAACAAATTGTTTTCATTTGCCTATTCTGCCAGGGGTAGACATGCTTGGAGTAGACATCCCCCTGATTCACCTATGGGTTTGAGGCCTGTTGATTACCTTCAACCTGGGTTAGCCTGTCTGGTGAGATGGTTTCACTAGGGCCATGATGGCAAACCCATGGCACATGTGCTAAAAAGGGCATGCAGAGCCCTCTTTGTAGGCATGCCTACAGTTGCCCCCTGGAGTTCATTACTAGAAAGGCAGAGGGACTCTGGAGAGCTGTTCCCTTCTCCTTCTCCATGCCTGCCTCTCATCTCCTGCTCCTCTGCCCAGCAACCCAATGGGAGTGCTTCCTCCCTTGTCTGGGAGGGTGGGCATGGCATTGCATTCAGTCTGGGAGTGGGGTGAGGGCAGGGCCTGGCACTCTGTTTCTAAAAGGTTTGCCATCACTGTACTAGGGTGTGGCTGCTGCATATGTTACAACTTCTTGGAGCCACAGGTGAGAATTAGGTGACAAGTGGACACCAAAGGTGGATAAGTAGCTCTGAAAAGGGCTCAGCAAGCTCTCATAATAAAATGCTAGTCCTCCCTGAACACCCCACATCCTTTAAGCATTTTCCCAACTAGATAACTTAGCTGATGCACATCTTTCTTTGATTCTATAAATGATAGTTTTCATGACTGTCAAATTCCATATGCTTAAAATTACTTGTTTTTTAAAAATTGATTTTTTTTCCTCCAATTTCATGTAGATACAATTTCTTACAATTTTTTTCTGACATTTTGTGATTCAAATTCTCTCCTTTCTCTCCCCATTACCTGAGGTGGTAAATAGTTGATATGCATTTATCAGTGCTTTCATGTATATTTCCATATTCTTCATGTCGTGACTGAAGATACATATCACGTATATAATAAAAAACTCATGTAGGAAATAAAATGAAGGCTTTGATCTGCAGTGAGTTTTTTTTTTTTTTTAAAATAAAAACCCTTACCTTCTGTCTTGGAGTCAATACTGTGTATTGGTTCCAAAGCAGAAGAGTGGTAAGGGCTAGGCAATGGGGGTTAAGTGACTTGCCCAGGGTCACACAACTGGGAAATGTCTGAGGCCAGATTTGAAACCAGGACCTCTGGTCTCTAGGCCTGGCTCTCAATACACTGAGCTACCTAGCTGCCCCCCTGCAGTAAGATTCTGATAGTTCCTTCCATCCTTTGGATGT